>NW_026775461.1:0-67000 GCF_963259705.1 Myotis daubentonii
AGAGTTCATGCTTACAGAGCTCAGAATTGGTGTCTAAAGCCTTGGAATGACGAGAATAGTGTTTATGTTTACAATTAAGGAGGATTGGCTTTGGCGTTTTTTTGTGTGAATCAGTTAAATTGGTGACGATTACAGTAAATACTTCTAAGCAAACTGTCTAATTTTGGTAAAACTGTTAAAATACACAATGATAGTTCCCAGAAATAATTAAGTACGTGTAAGAAACACCACAAGTACACGTAAATAGATTCTTAGTACATTTACTGTCGTATTCAATCACGGAGGTTTCCGGTAGAAAGCTGTGAAATGACGTAAATACTGGTAATATTTACAACTGCTGGTACTTCCAGGGCCGTTTTCACGGGACGGTGCTTTCAAATATTAAGAGTTAATGCTAACAGATCTCAGAATTGGTGTCTAAAGCCTGCAATGACATGAATAGTGTTTTTGTTTAGTATTAAGGAGGATTGGCTTTGGCGTTTTTTTTGTGTGAATCAGTTAAAATGGTGACGATTCCAGTAAATACTTCTAAGCAAACTGTCTAATTTTGGTAAAACTGTTAAAATACACAATGATAGTTCCCAGAAATGATTAAGAACGTGTAAGAAACACCTCAAGTACACGTAAATATATTCTTACTACATTTACTGTCGTATTCAATGACCGAGGTTTCCAGTGGAAAGCTGTGAAATGACAAAAATACTGGTAACATTTACAACTAAGGCTACTTCCGGTGGCGTTTTCACGGGACTGTGCTTTCAAATATTAAGAATTCATGCTTACAGAGCTCAGAATTGGTGTCTAAAGCCTTGGAATGACGAGAATAGTGTTTATGTTTACAATTAAGGAGGATTGGCTTTGGCGTTTTTCTTGTGTGAATCAGTTAAAATGGTGACGATTCCGGTAAATAATTCTAAGCAAACTGTCTAATTTTGTTAAAACTCTTAAAATACACAATGATAATTCCCAGAAATGATTAAGAACATGTAAAAAACACCTCAAGTACACGTAAATAGATTCTTACTACATTTACTGTCGTATTCAATCACGGAAGTTTCCAGTGGAAAGCTGTGAAATGACGAAAATACTGGTAATATATACAACTCCGGGTACTTCCGGTTGCGTTTTCACGGGACTGTGCTTTCAAATATTAAGAGTTCATGCTTACGGAGCTCAGAATTGTTGTCTAAAGCCATGGAATGACAAGAATAGAGTTTTGTTTACAATTAAGGACGATTGGCTTTGGCGTTTTTTTTGTGTGAATCAGTTGAAATGGTGACGATTCCACTAAATAATTCTAAGCAAACTCTCTAATTTTGGTAAAACTGTTAAAATACACAATGATAGTACCCAGAAATGATTAAGAACGTGTAAGAAACACCTCAAGTACACGTAAATAGATTCTTACTACATTTACTGTCGTATTCAATCACAGAGGTTTCCAGGTGAAAGCTGTGAAGTGATGAAAATACTGGTAGTATTTACAAGTCCAGGTACTTCCGGTGGTGTTTTCAGGGGACTGTGCTTTCAAATATTAAGAGTTCATGCTTACAGAGCTCAGAATTGGTGTCTAAGGCCTTGGAATGACGAGAATTATGTTTATGTTTACAATTAAGGAGGATTGGCATTGGCGTTTTTTTTGTGTGAATCAGTGAAAATGGTGACGATTCCGGTAAATAATTCTAAGCAAACTGTCTAATTTTGTTAAAACTCTTAAAATACACAATGATAGTTCCCAGAAATGATTAAGAACATGTAAGAAACACCTCAAGTACACGTAAATAGATTCTTACTACATTTACTGTCGTATTCAATCACGGAAGTTTCCAGTGGAAAGCTGTGAAATGACGAAAATACTGGTAATATATACAACTCCGGGTACTTCCGGTTGCGTTTTCATGGGACTGTGCTTTCAAATATTAAGAGTTCATGCTTACAGAGCTCAGAATTGGTGTCTAAAGCCTTGGAATGACGAGAATAGTGTTTATGTTTACAATTAAGGAGGATTGGCTTTGGCTTTTTTTTGTGTGAATCAGTTAAAATGGTGAGGTTTCCAGTAAATACTTCTAAGCAACCTGTCTAATTTTGGTAAAACAGTTAAAATACACAATGATAGTTCCCAGAAATGATTAAGTACGTGTAAGAAACACCACAAGTACACGTAAATAGATTCTTAGTACATTTACTGTCGTATTCAATCACGGAGGTTTCCGGTAGAAAGCTGTGAAATGACGAAAATACTGGTAATATTTACAACTGCTGGTACTTCCAGGGCCGTTTTCACGGGACGGTGCTTTCAAATATTAAGAGTTAATGCTTACAGAGCTCAGAATTGGTGTCTAAAGCCTGGAATGACAAGAATAGTGTTTTTGTTTAGTATTAAGGAGGATTGGCTTTGGCGTTTTTTTTGTGTGAATCAGTTAAAATGGTGACGATTCCGGTAAATACTTCTAAGCAAACTGTCTAATTTTGGTAAAACTGTTAAAATACACAATGATAGTTCCCAGAAATGATTAAGAACGTGTAAGAAACACCTCAAGTACACGTAAATATATTCTTACTACATTTACTGTCGTATTCAATGACCGAGGTTTCCAGTGGAAAGCTGTGAAATGACAAAAATACTGGTAACATTTACAACTAAGGCTACTTCCGGTGGCGTTTTCACGGGACTGTGCTTTCAAATATTAAGAATTCATGCTTACAGAGCTCAGAATTGGTGTCTAAAGCCTTGAAATGACGAGAATAGTGTTTATGTTTACAATTAAGGAGGATTGGCTTTGGCGTTTTTTTGTGTGAATCAGTTAAATTGGTGACGATTACAGTAAATACTTCTAAGCAAACTGTCTAATTTTGGTAAAACTGTTAAAATACACAATGATAGTTCCCAGAAATAATTAAGTACGTGTAAGAAACACCACAAGTACACGTAAATAGATTCTTAGTACATTTACTGTCGTATTCAATCACGGAGTTTTCCGGTAGAAAGCTGTGAAATGACGAAAATACTGGTAATATTTACAACTGCTGGTACTTCCAGGGCCGTTTTCACGGGACGGTGCTTTCAAATATTAAGAGTTAATGCTAACAGAGCTCAGAATTGGTGTCTAAAGCCTGGAATGACAAGAATAGTGTTTTTGTTTAGTATTAAGGAGGATTGGCTTTGGCGTTTTTTTTTGTGTGAATCAGTTAAAATGGTGACGATTCCGGTAAATACTTCTAAGCAAACTGTCTAATTTTGGTAAAACTGTTAAAATACACAATGATAGTTCCCAGAAATGATTAAGAACGTGTAAGAAACACCTCAGTACACGTAAATAGATTCTAAATACATTTACTGTCGTATTCAATCACGGAGGTTTATGGTGGAAAGCTGTGAAATGACGAAAATACTGGTAATATTTACAACTCCGGGTACTTCGGTGGCGTTTTTATGGGACTGTGCTTTCAAATATTAAGAGTTCATGCTTACAGAGCTCAGAATTGGTGTCTAAAGCCTTGGAATGAGGAGAATAGTGTTTATGTTTACTATTAAGGAGGATTGAATTTGGCGGTTTTTTGTGTGTGTGAATCAGTTAAAATGGTGACGATTCCGGTAAATACTTGTAAGCAAACTGTCTAATTTTGGTAAAACAGTTAAAATACACAATGATAGTTCCCAGACATGATTAATAACGTGTAAGAAACACCACAAGTACGCGTAAATAGATTCTTAGTACATTTACTGTCGTATTCAATGACGGAGGTTTCCAGTGAAAAGCTATGAAATGATGAAAATACTGGTAACATTTACAACTCCGGCTACTTCCGGTGGCGTTTTCACGGGACTGTGCTTTCAAATATTAAGAGTTCATGCTTACAGAGCTCAGAATTGGTGTCTAAAGCCTTGGAATGACGAGAATAGTGTTTATGTTTACAATTAAGGAGGATTGGCTTTGGCTTTTTTTTGTGTGAATCAGTGAAAATGGTGACGATTCCGGTAAATAATTCTAAGCAAACTGTCTAATTTTGTTAAAACTCTTAAAATACACAATGATAGTTCCCAGAAATGATTAAGAACATGTAGGAAACACCTCAAGTACACGTAAATAGATTCTTACTACATTTACTGTCGTATTCAATCACGGAGGTTTCCAGTGGAAAGCTGTGAAATGACAAAAATTCTGGTAACATTTACAACTCCGGCTACTTCGGGTGGCGTTTTCACAGGACTGTGCTTTCAAATATTAAGAGTTCATGCTTACAGAGCTCAGAATTGGTGTCTAAAGCCTTGGAATGACGAGAATAGTGTTTATGTTTACAATTAAGGAGGATTGGCTTTGGCGTTTTTTTGTGTGAATCAGTTAAATTGGTGACGATTACAGTAAATACTTCTAAGCAAACTGTCTAATTTTGGTAAAACTGTTAAAATACACAATGATAGTTCCCAGAAATAATTAAGTACGTGTAAGAAACACCACAAGTACACGTAAATAGATTCTTAGTACATTTACTGTCGTATTCAATCACGGAGGTTTCTGGTAGAAAGCTGTGAAATGACGAAAATACTGGTAATATTTACAACTGCTGGTACTTCCAGGGCCGTTTTCACGGGACGGTGCTTTCAAATATTAAGAGTTAATGCTAACAGAGCTCAGAATTGGTGTCTAAAGCCTGGAATGACAAGAATAGTGTTTTTGTTTAGTATTAAGGAGGATTGGCTTTGGCGTTTTTTTTTGTGTGAATCAGTTAAAATGGTGACGATTCCGGTAAATACTTCTAAGCAAACTGTCTAATTTTGGTAAAACTGTTAAAATACACAATGATAGTTCCCAGAAATGATTAAGAACGTGTAAGAAACACCTCAGTACACGTAAATAGATTCTAAATACATTTACTGTCGTATTCAATCACGGAGGTTTATGGTGGAAAGCTGTGAAATGACGAAAATACTGGTAATATTTACAACTCCGGGTACTTCGGTGGCGTTTTTATGGGACTGTGCTTTCAAATATTAAGAGTTCATGCTTACAGAGCTCAGAATTGGTGTCTAAAGCCTTGGAATGAGGAGAATAGTGTTTATGTTTACTATTAAGGAGGATTGAATTTGGCGGTTTTTTGTGTGTGTGAATCAGTTAAAATGGTGACGATTCCGGTAAATACTTGTAAGCAAACTGTCTAATTTTGGTAAAACAGTTAAAATACACAATGATAGTTCCCAGACATGATTAATAACGTGTAAGAAACACCACAAGTACACGTAAATAGATTCTTAGTACATTTACTGTCGTATTCAATGACGGAGGTTTCCAGTGAAAAGCTATGAAATGATGAAAATACTGGTAACATTTACAACTCCGGCTACTTCCGGTGGCGTTTTCACGGGACTGTGCTTTCAAATATTAAGAGTTCATGCTTACAGAGCTCAGAATTTGTGTCTAAAGCCTTGGAATGACGAGAATAGTGTTTATGTTTACAATTAAGGAGGATTGGCTTTGGCGTTTTTCTTGTGTGAATCAGTTAAAATGTTGACGATTCCGGTAAATAATACTAAGCAAACTGTCTAATTTTGTTAAAACCCTTAAAATACACAATGATAATTCCCAGAAATGATTAAGAACATGTAAGAAACACCTTAAGTACACGTAAATAGATTCTTACTACATTTACTGTGGTATTCAATCACGGAAGTTTCCAGTGGAAAGCTGTGAAATGACGAAAATACTGGTAATATATACAGCTCCGGGTACTTCCGGTTGCGTTTTCACGGGACTGTGCTTTCAAATATTAAGAGTTCATGCTTACAGAGCTCAGAATTGTTGTCTAAAGCCATGGAATGACAAGAATAGTGTTTTGTTTACAATTAAGGACGATTGGCTTTGGCGTTTTTTTGTGCGTGAATCAGTTGAAATGGTGACGATTCCACTAAATAATTCTAAGCAAACTCTCTAATTTTGGTAAAACTGTTAAAATACACAATGATAGTAACCAGAAATGATTAAGAACGTGTAAGAAACACCTCAAGTACACGTAAATAGATTCTTACTACATTTACTGTCGTATTCAATCACGGAGGTTTCCAGGTGAAAGCTGTGAAGTGAGGAAAATACTGGTAGTATTTACAAGTCCAGGTACTTCCGGTGGTGTTTTCAGGGGACTGTGCTTTCAAATATTAAGAGTTCATGCTTACAGAGCTCAGAATTGGTGTCTAAGGCCTTGGAATGACGAGAATTATGTTTATGTTTACAATTAAGGAGGATTGGCATTGGCGTTTTTTTTGTGTGAATCATTGAAAATGGTGACGATTCCGGTAAATAATTCTAAGCAAACTGTCTAATTTTGTTAAAACTCTTAAAATACACAATGATAGTTCCCAGAAATGATTAAGAACATGTAAGAAACACCTCAAGTACACGTAAATAGATTCTTACTACATTTACTGTCGTATTCAATCACGGAAGTTTCCAGTGGAAAGTTGTGAAATGACGAAAATACTGGTAATATATACAACTCCGGGTACTTCCGGTTGCGTTTTCATGGGACTGTGCATTCAAATATTAAGAGTTCATGCTTACAGAGCTGAGAATTGTTCTCTAAAGCCATGGAATGACGGGAAAAGTGTTTTCTTTCCAATTAAGGACGATTGGCTTTGGCGTTTTTTTGTGTGTGAATCAGTTGAAATGGTGACGATTCCAGTAAATAATTCTAAGCAAACTCTCTAATTTTGGTAAAACTGTTAAAATACACAATGATAGTTCCCAGAAATGATTAAGTACGTGTAAGAAACACCACAAGTACACGTAAATAGATTCTTAGTACATTTACTGTCGTATTCAATCACGGAGGTTTCCGGTAGAAAGCTGTGAAATGACGAAAATACTGGTAATATTTACAACTGCTGGTACTTCCAGGGCCGTTTTCACGGGACGGTGCTTTCAAATATTAAGAGTTAATGCTTACAGAGCTCAGAATTGGTGTCTAAAGCCTGGAATGACAAGAATAGTGTTTTTGTTTAGTATTAAGGAGGATTGGCTTTGGCGTTTTTTTTGTGTGAATCAGTTAAAATGGTGACGATTCCGGTAAATACTTCTAAGCAAACTGTCTAATTTTGGTAAAACTGTTAAAATACACAATGATAGTTCCCAGAAATGATTAAGAACGTGTAAGAAACACCTCAAGTACACGTAAATATATTCTTACTACATTTACTGTCGTATTCAATGACCGAGGTTTCCAGTGGAAAGCTGTGAAATGACAAAAATACTGGTAACATTTACAACTAAGGCTACTTCCGGTGGCGTTTTCACGGGACTGTGCTTTCAAATATTAAGAATTCATGCTTACAGAGCTCAGAATTGGTGTCTAAAGCCTTGAAATGACGAGAATAGTGTTTATGTTTACAATTAAGGAGGATTGGCTTTGGCGTTTTTTTGTGTGAATCAGTTAAATTGGTGACGATTACAGTAAATACTTCTAAGCAAACTGTCTAATTTTGGTAAAACTGTTAAAATACACAATGATAGTTCCCAGAAATAATTAAGTACGTGTAAGAAACACCACAAGTACACGTAAATAGATTCTTAGTACATTTACTGTCGTATTCAATCACGGAGGTTTCTGGTAGAAAGCTGTGAAATGACGAAAATACTGGTAATATTTACAACTGCTGGTACTTCCAGGGCCGTTTTCACGGGACGGTGCTTTCAAATATTAAGAGTTAATGCTAACAGAGCTCAGAATTGGTGTCTAAAGCCTGGAATGACAAGAATAGTGTTTTTGTTTAGTATTAAGGAGGATTGGCTTTGGCGATTTTTTTTGTGTGAATCAGTTAAAATGGTGACGATTCCGGTAAATACTTCTAAGCAAACTGTCTAATTTTGGTAAAACTGTTAAAATACACAATGATAGTTCCCAGAAATGATTAAGAACGTGTAAGAAACACCTCAGTACACGTAAATAGATTCTAAATACATTTACTGTCGTATTCAATCACGGAGGTTTATGGTGGAAAGCTGTGAAATGACGAAAATACTGGTAATATTTACAACTCCGGGTACTTCGGTGGCGTTTTTATGGGACTGTGCTTTCAAATATTAAGAGTTCATGCTTACAGAGCTCAGAATTGGTGTCTAAAGCCTTGGAATGAGGAGAATAGTGTTTATGTTTACTATTAAGGAGGATTGAATTTGGCGGTTTTTTTTGTGTGTGAATCAGTTAAAATGGTGACGATTCCGGTAAATACTTGTAAGCAAACTGTCTAATTTTGGTAAAACAGTTAAAATACACAATGATAGTTCCCAGACATGATTAATAACGTGTAAGAAACACCACAAGTACACGTAAATAGATTCTGAGTACATTTACTGTCGTATTCAATGACGGAGGTTTCCAGTGAAAAGCTATGAAATGATGAAAATACTGGTAACATTTACAACTCCGGCTACTTCCGGTGGCGTTTTCACGGGACTGTGCTTTCAAATATTAAGAATTCATGCTTACAGAGCTCAGAATTGGTGTCTAAAGCCTTGGAATGAGGAGAATAGTGTTTATGTTTACAATTAAGGAGGATTGGCTTTGTCGTTTTTTTGTGTGAATCAGTTAAATTGGTGACGATTCCAGATAAATACTTCTAAGCAAACTGTCTAATTGTGTTAAAACTGTTAAAATACACAATGATAGTTCCAAGAAATGATTAAGAACATGTAAGAAACACCAGAAGTACACGTAAATAGATTCTTAGTACATTAACTGTCGTATTCAATCACGGAGGTTTCCGGTGGAAAGCTGTGAAATGACGAAATTACTGGTAATATTTACAACTCCGGGAACTTCCGCTGGCGTTTTTACGGGACTGTGCTTTCAAATATTAAGAGTTCATGCTTACAGAGCTCAGAATTGTTTTCTAAAGCCATGGAATGACGAGAATAGTGTTTTGTTTACTATTAAGGACGATTGGCTTTGGCGTTTTTTTTGTGTGAATCAGATGAAATGGTGACGATTCCAGTAAATAATTCTAAGCAAACTGTCTAATTTTGGTAAAACTGTTAAAATACACAATGATAGTTCCCAGAAATGATTAAGTACGTGTAAGAAACACCACAAGTACACGTAAATAGATTCTTAGTACATTTACTGTCGCATTCAATCACGGAGGTTTCTGGTGGAAAGCTTTGAAATGACGAAAATACTGGTAATATTTACAACTCCGAGTACTTCCGGTGCCGTTTTCTCGGGACTGTGCTTTCAAATATTAAGAGTTCATGCTTACAGAGCTCAGAATTGGTGTCTAAAGCCTTGGAATGACGAGAATAGTGTTTATGTTTACAATTAAGGAGGATTGGCATTGGCGTTTTTTTTGTGTGAATCAGTGAAAATGGTGACGATTCCGGTAAATAATTCTAAGCAAACTGTCTAATTTTGTTAAAACTCTTAAAATACACAATGATAGTTCCCAGAAATGATTAAGAACATGTAAGAAACACCTCAAGTACACGTAAATAGATTCTTACTACATTTACTGTCGTATTCAATCACGGAAGTTTCCAGTGGAAAGCTGTGAAATGACGAAAATACTGGTAATATATACAACTCCGGGTACTTCCGGTTGCGTTTTCACGGGACTGTGCTTTCAAATATTAAGAGTTCATGCTTACAGAGCTCAGAATTGTTTTCTAAAGCCATGGAATGACGAGAATAGTGTTTTGTTTACTATTAAGGACGATTGGCTTTGGCGTTTTTTTTGTGTGAATCAGATGAAATGGTGACGATTCCAGTAAATAATTCTAAGCAAACTGTCTAATTTTGGTAAAACTGTTAAAATACACAATGATAGTTCCCAGAAATAATTAAGTACGTGTAAGAAACACCACAAGTACACGTAAATAGATTCTTAGTACATTTACTGTCGTATTCAATGACGGATTTTTCCAGTGAAAAGCTATGAAATGATGAAAATACTGGTAACATTTACAACTCCGGCTACTTCCGGTGGCGTTTTCACGGGACTGTGCTTTCAAATATTAAGAGTTCATGCTTACAGAGCTCAGAATTGGTGTCTAAAGCCTTGGAATGACGAGAATAGTGTCTATGTTTTCAATTAAGGAGGATTGGCTTTGTCGTTTTTTTGTGTGAATCAGTTAAATTGGTGACGATTCCAGATAAATACTTCTAAGCAAACTGTCTAATTGTGTTAAAACTGTTAAAATACACAATGATAGTTCCAAGAAATGATTAAGAACATGTAAGAAACACCAGAAGTACACGTAAATAGATTCTTAGTACATTTACTGTCGTATTCAATCACGGAGGTTTCCGGTGGAAAGCTGTGAAATGACGAAATTACTGGTAATATTTACAACTCCGGGAACTTCCGCTGGCGTTTTTACGGGACTGTGCTTTCAAATATTAAGAGTTCATGCTTACAGAGCTCAGAATTTGTGTCTAAAGCCTTGGAATGACGAGAATAGTGTTTATGTTTACAATTAAGGAGGATTGGCTTTGGCGTTTTTCTTGTGTGAATCAGTTAAAATGTTGACGATTCCGGTAAATAATACTGAGCAAACTGTCTAATTTTGTTAAAACTCTTAAAATACACAATGATAATTCCCAGAAATGATTAAGAACATGTAAGAAACACCTCAAGTACACGTAAATAGATTCTTACTACATTTACTGTGGTATTCAATCACGGAAGTTTCCAGTGGAAAGCTGTGAAATGACGAAAATACTGGTAATATATACAACTCCGGGTACTTCCGGTTGCGTTTTCACGGGACTGTGCTCTCAAATATTAAGAGTTCATGCTTACAGAGCTCAGAATTGTTGTCTAAAGCCATGGAATGACAAGAATAGTGTTTTGTTTACAATTAAGGACGATTGGCTTTGGCGTTTTTTTGTGTGTGAATCAGTTGAAATGGTGACGATTCCACTAAATAATTCTAAGCAAACTCTCTAATTTTGGTAAAACTGTTAAAATACACAATGATAGTACCCAGAAATGATTAAGAACGTGTAAGAAACACCTCAAGTACACGTAAATAGATTCTTACTACATTTACTGTCGTATTCAATCACGGAGGTTTCCAGGTGAAAGCTGTGAAGTGATGAAAATACTGGTAGTATTTACAAGTCCAGGTACTTCCGGTGGTGTTTTCAGGGGACTGTGCTTTCAAATATTAAGAGTTCATGCTTACAGAGCTCAGAATTGGTGCCTAAGGCCTTGGAATGACGAGAATTATGTTTATGTTTACAATTAAGGAGGATTGGCATTGGCGTTTTTTTTGTGTGAATCAGTGAAAATGGTGACGATTCCGGTAAATAATTCTAAGCAAACTGTCTAATTTTGTTAAAACTCTTAAAATACACAATGATAGTTCCCAGAAATGATTAAGAACATGTAAGAAACACCTCAAGTACACGTAAATAGATTCTTACTACATTTACTGTCGTATTCAATCACGGAAGTTTCCAGTGGAAAGCTGTGAAATGACGAAAATACTGGTAATATTTACAACTGCTGGTACTTCCAGGGCCGTTTTCACGGGACGGTGCTTTCAAATATTAAGAGTTAATGCTAACAGAGCTCAGATTTGGTGTCTAAAGCCTGGAATGAGAAGAATAGTGTTTTTGTTTAGTATTAAGGAGGATTGGCTTTGGCGTTTTTTTTGTGTGAATCAGTTAAAATGGTGACGATTCCGGTAAATACTTCTAAGCAAACTGTCTAATTTTGGTAAAACTGTTAAAATACACAATGATAGTTCCCAGAAATGATTAAGAACGTGTAAGAAACACCTCAAGTACACGTAAATATATTCTTACTACATTTACTGTCGTATTCAATGACCGAGGTTTCCAGTGGAAAGCTGTGAAATGACAAAAATACTGGTAACATTTACAACTAAGGCTATTTCCGGGGGCGTTTTCACGGGACTGTGCTTTCAAATATTAAGAATTCATGCTTACAGAGCTCAGAATTGGTGTCTAAAGCCTTGGAATGACGAGAATAGTGTTTATGTTTACAATTAAGGAGGATTGGCTTTGGCTTTTTTTTGTGTGAATCAGTTAAAATGGTGACGATTCCAGTAAATACTTCTAATCAAACTGTTGAATTGTGTTAAAAGTGTTAAAATACACAATGATAGTTCCCAGAAATAATTAAGTACGTGTAAGAAACACCACAAGTACACGTAAATAGATTCTTAGTACATTTACTGTCGCATTCAATCACGGAGGTTTCTGGTGGAAAGCTTTGAAATGACGAAAATACTGGTAATATTTACAACTCCGAGTACTTCCGGTGCCGTTTTCACGGGACTGTGCTTTCAAATATTAAGAGTTCATGCGTACAGAGCTCAGAATTGGTGTCTAAAGCCTTGGAATGACGAGAATAGTGTTTATGTTTATAATTAAGGAGGATTGGCATTGGCGTTTTTTTTGTGTGAATCAGTGAAAATGGTGACGATTCCGGTAAATAATTCTAAGCAAACTGTCTAATTTTTTTAAAACTCTTAAAATACACAATGATAGTTCCCAGAAATGATTAGGAACGTGTAAGAAACACCTCAAGTACACGTAAATAGATTCTTAGTACATTTACTGTCGTATTCAATCACGGAAGTTTCCAGTGGAAAGCTGTGAAATGACGAAAATACTGGTAATATATACAACTCCGGGTACTTCCGGTTGCGTTTTCAAGGGACTGTGTTTTCAAATATTAAGAGTTCATGCTTACAGAGCTCAGAATTGTTTTCTAAAGCCATGGAATGACGAGAATAGTGTTTTGTTTACTATTAAGGACGATTGGCTTTGGCGTTTTTTTTGTGTGAATCAGATGAAATGGTGACGATTCCATTAAATAATTCTAAGCAAACTCTCTAATTTTGGTAAAACTGTTAAAATACACAATGATAGTTCCCAGAAATGATTAGGAACGTGTAAGAAACACCTCAAGTACACGTAAATAGATTCTTACTACATTTACTGTCGTATTCAATCACGGAGGTTTCCAGTGGAAAGCTGTGAAATGACAAAAATTCTGGTAACATTTACAACTCCGGCTACTTCGGGTGGCGTTTTCACGGGACTGTGCTTTCAAATATTAAGAGTTCATGCTTACAAGCTCAGAATTGGTGTCTAAAGCCTTGGAATGACGAGAATAGTGTTTATGTTTACAATTAAGGAGGATTGGCTTTGTCGTTTTTTTGTGTGAATCAGTTAAATTGGTGACGATTCCAGATAAATACTTCTAAGCAAACTGTCTAATTTTGTTAAAACTGTTAAAATACACAATGATAGTTCCCAGAAATAATTAAGTACGTGTAAGAAACACCACAAGTACACGTAAATAGATTCTTAGTACATTTACTGTCGTATTCAATCACGGAGGTTTCCGGTAGAAAGCTGTGAAATGACGAAAATACTGATAATATTTACAACTGCTGGTACTTCCAGGGCCGTTTTCACGGGACGGTGCTTTCAAATATTAAGAGTTAATGCTAACAGAGCTCAGAATTGGTGTCTAAAGCCTGGAATGACATGAATAGTGTTTTTGTTTAGTATTAAGGAGGATTGGCTTTGGCGTTTTTTTTGTGTGAATCAGTTAAAATGGTGACGATTCCGGTAAATACTTCTAAGCAAACTGTCTAATTTTGGTAAAACTGTTAAAATACACAATGATAGTTCCCAGAAATGATTAAGAACGTGTAAGAAACACCTCAAGTACACGTAAATATATTCTTACTACATTTACTGTCGTATTCAATGACCGAGGTTTCCAGTGGAAAGCTGTGAAATGACAAAAATACTGGTAACATTTACAACTAAGGCTACTTCCGGTGGCGTTTTCACGGGACTGTGCTTTCAAATATTAAGAATTCATGCTTACAGAGCTCAGAATTGGTGTCTAAAGCCTTGGAATGACGAGAATAGTGTTTATGTTTATAATTAAGGAGGTTTGGCATTGGCGTTTTTTTTGTGTGAATCAGTGAAAATGGTGACGATTCCGGTAAATAATTCTAAGCAAAATGTCTAATTTTTTTAAAACTCTTAAAATACACAATGATAGTTCCCAGAAATGATTAGGAACGTGTAAGAAACACCTCAAGTACACGTAAATAGATTCTTACTACATTTACTGTCGTATTCAATCACGGAGGTTTCCAGTGGAAAGCTGTGAAATGACAAAAATTCTGGTAACATTTATAACTCCGGCTACTTCGGGTGGCGTTTTCACGGGACTGTGCTTTCAAATATTAAGAGTTCATGCTTACAGAGCTCAGAATTGTTGTCTAAAGCCATGGAATGACAAGAATAGTGTTTTGTTTACAATTAAGGACGATTGGCTTTGGCGTTTTTTTGTGTGAATCAGTTAAAATGTTGACGATTCCGGTAAATAATACTAAGCAAACTGTCTAATTTTGTTAAAACTCTTAAAATACACAATGATAATTCCCAGAAATGATTAAGAACATGTAAGAAACACCTCAAGTACACGTAAATAGATTCTTACTACATTTACTGTGGTATTCAATCACGGAAGTTTCCAGTGGAAAGCTGTGAAATGACGAAAATACTGGTAATATATACAACTCCGGGTACTTCCGGTTGCGTTTTCACGGGACTGTGCTTTCAAATATTAAGAGTTCATGCTTACAGAGCTCAGAATTGTTGTCTAAATCCATGGAATGACAAGAATAGTGTTTTGTTTACAATTAAGGACGATTGGCTTTGGCGTTTTTTTGTGTGTGAATCAGTTGAAATGGTGACGATTCCACTAAATAATTCTAAGCAAACTCTCTAATTTTGGTAAAACTGTTAAAATACACAATGATAGTACCCAGAAATGATTAAGAACGTGTAAGAAACACCTCAAGTACACGTAAATAGATTCTTACTACATTTACTGTCGTATTCAATCACGGAGGTTTCCAGGTGAAAGCTGTGAAGTGATGAAAATACTGGTAGTATTTACAAGTCCAGGTACTTCCGGTGGTGTTTTCAGGGGACTGTGCTTTCAAATATTAAGAGTTCATGCTTACAGAGCTCAGAATTGGTGTCTAAGGCCTTGGAATGACGAGAATTATGTTTATGTTTACAATTAAGGAGGATTGGCATTGGCGTTTTTTTTGTGTGAATCAGTGAAAATGGTGACGATTCCGGTAAATAATTCTAAGCAAACTGTCTAATTTTGTTAAAACTCTTAAAATACACAATGATAGTTCCCAGAAATGATTAAGAACATGTAAGAAACACCTCAAGTACACGTAAATAGATTCTTACTACATTTACTGTCGTATTCAATCACGGAAGTTTCCAGTGGAAAGCTGTGAAATGACGAAAATACTGGTAATATTTACAACTGCTGGTACTTCCAGGGCCGTTTTCACGGGACGGTGCTTTCAAATATTAAGAGTTAATGCTAACAGAGCTCAGAATTGGTGTCTAAAGCCTGGAATGACAAGAATAGTGTTTTTGTTTAGTATTAAGGAGGATTGGCTTTGGCGTTTTTTTTGTGTGAATCAGTTAAAATGGTGACGATTCCGGTAAATACTTCTAAGCAAACTGTCTAATTTTGGTAAAACTGTTAAAATACACAATGATAGTTCCCAGAAATGATTAAGAACGTGTAAGAAACACCTCAAGTACACGTAAATATATTCTTACTACATTTACTGTCGTATTCAATGACCGAGGTTTCCAGTGGAAAGCTGTGAAATGACAAAAATACTGGTAACATTTACAACTAAGGCTACTTCCGGTGGCATTTTCACGGGACTGTGCTTTCAAATATTAAGAATTCATGCTTACAGAGCTCAGAATTGGTGTCTAAAGCCTTGGAATGACGAGAATAGTGTTTATGTTTACAATTAAGGAGGATTGGCTTTGGCTTTTTTTTGTGTGAATCAGTTAAAATGGTGACGATTCCAGTAAATACTTCTAATCAAACTGTCGAATTGTGTTAAAAGTGTTAAAATACACAATGATAGTTCCCAGAAATAATTAAGTACGTGTAAGAAACACCACAAGTACACGTAAATAGATTCTTAGTACATTTACTGTCGCATTCAATCACGGAGGTTTCCGGTGGAAAGCTGTGAAATGACGAAATTACTGGTAATATTTACAACTCCGAGTAATTCCGGTGCCGTTTTCACGGGACTGTGCTTTCAAATATTAAGAGTTCATGCTTACAGAGCTCAGAATTGGTGTCTAAAGCCTTGGAATGACGAGAATAGTGTTTATGTTTACAATTAAGGAGGATTGGCATTGGCGTTTTTCTTGTGTGAATCAGTGAAAATGGTGACGATTCCGGTAATTAATTCTAAGCAAACTGTCTAATTTTGTTAAAACTCTTAAAATACACAATGATAATTCCCAGAAATGATTAAGAACATGTAAGAAACACCTCAAGTACACGTAAATAGATTCTTACTACATTTACTGTGGTATTCAATCACGGAAGTTTCCAGTGGAAAGCTGTGAAATGACGAAAATACTGGTAATATATACAACTCCGGGTACTTCCGGTTGCGTTTTCACGGGACTGTGCTTTCAAATATTAAGAGTTCATGCTTACAGAGCTCAGAATTGTTGTCTAAAGCCATGGAATGACAAGAATAGTGTTTTGTTTACAATTAAGGACGATTGGCTTTGGCGTTTTTTTGTGTGTGAATCAGTTGAAATGGTGACGATTCCACTAAATAATTCTAAGCAAACTCTCTAATTTTGGTAAAACTGTTAAAATACACAATGATAGTACCCAGAAATGATTAAGAACGTGTAAGAAACACCTCAAGTACACGTAAATAGATTCCTACTACATTTACTGTCGTATTCAATCACGGAGGTTTCCAGGTGAAAGCTGTGAAGTGATGAAAATACTGGTAGTATTTACAAGTCCAGGTACTTCCGGTGGTGTTTTCAGGGGACTGTGCTTTCAAATATTAAGAGTTCATGCTTACAGAGCTCAGAATTGGTGTCTAAGGCCTTGGAATGACGAGAATTATGTTTATGTTTACAATTAAGGAGGATTGGCATTGGCGTTTTTTTTGTGTGAATCAGTGAAAATGGTGACGATTCCGGTAAATAATTCTAAGCAAACTGTCTAATTTTGTTAAAACTCTTAAAATACACAATGATAGTTCCCAGAAATGATTAAGAACATGTAAGAAACACCTCAAGTACACGTAAATAGATTCTTACTACATTTACTGTCGTATTCAATCACGGAAGTTTCCAGTGGAAAGCTGTGAAATGACGAAAATACTGGTAATATTTACAACTGCTGGTACTTCCAGGGCCGTTTTCACGGGACGGTGCTTTCAAATATTAAGAGTTAATGCTAACAGAGCTCAGAATTGGTGTCTAAAGCCTGGAATGACAAGAATAGTGTTTTTGTTTAGTATTAAGGAGGATTGGCTTTGGCGTTTTTTTTGTGTGAATCAGTTAAAATGGTGACGATTCCGGTAAATACTTCTAAGCAAACTGTCTAATTTTGGTAAAACTGTTAAAATACACAATGATAGTTCCCAGAAATGATTAAGAACGTGTAAGAAACACCTCAAGTACACGTAAATATATTCTTACTACATTTACTGTCGTATTCAATGACCGAGGTTTCCAGTGGAAAGCTGTGAAATGACAAAAATACTGGTAACATTTACAACTAAGGCTACTTCCGGTGGCATTTTCACGGGACTGTGCTTTCAAATATTAAGAATTCATGCTTACAGAGCTCAGAATTGGTGTCTAAAGCCTTGGAATGACGAGAATAGTGTTTATGTTTACAATTAAGGAGGATTGGCTTTGGCTTTTTTTTGTGTGAATCAGTTAAAATGGTGACGATTCCAGTAAATACTTCTAATCAAACTGTCGAATTGTGTTAAAAGTGTTAAAATACACAATGATAGTTCCCAGAAATAATTAAGTACGTGTAAGAAACACCACAAGTACACGTAAATAGATTCTTAGTACATTTACTGTCGCATTCAATCACGGAGGTTTCCGGTGGAAAGCTGTGAAATGACGAAATTACTGGTAATATTTACAACTCCGAGTACTTCCGGTGCCGTTTTCACGGGACTGTGCTTTCAAATATTAAGAGTTCATGCTTACAGAGCTCAGAATTGGTGTCTAAAGCCTTGGAATGACGAGAATAGTGTTTATGTTTACAATTAAGGAGGATTGGCATTGGCGTTTTTCTTGTGTGAATCAGTGAAAATGGTGACGATTCCGGTAATTAATTCTAAGCAAACTGTCTAATTTTGTTAAAACTCTTAAAATACACAATGATAGTTCCCAGAAATGATTAAGAACATGTAAGAAACACCTCAAGTACACGTAAATAGATTCTTACTACATTTACTGTCGTATTCAATCACGGAAGTTTCCAGTGGAAAGCTGTGAAATGGCGAAAATACTGGTAATATATACAACTCCGGGTACTTCCGGTTGCGTTTTCACGGGACTGTGCTTTCAAATAATAAGAGTTCATGCTTACAGAGCTCAGAATTGTTTTTTAAAGCCATGGAATGACGAGAATAGTGTTTTGTTTACTATTAAGGACGATTGGCTTTGGCGTTTTTTTTGTGTGAATCAGTTGAAATGGTGACGATTCCAGTAAATAATTCTAAGCAAACTCTCTAATTTTGGTAAAACTGTTAAAATACACAATGATAGTTCCCAGAAATGATTAGGAACGTGTAAGAAACACCTCAAGTACACGTAAATAGATTCTTACTACATTTACTGTCGTATTCAATCACGGAGGTTTCCAGTGGAAAGCTGTGAAATGACAAAAATTCTGGTAACATTTACAACTCCGGCTACTTCGGGTGGCGTTTTCACGGGACTGTGCTTTCAAATAGTAAGAGTTCATGCTTACAGAGCTCAGAATTGGTGTCTAAAGCCTTGGAATGACGAGAATAGTGTTTATGTTTACAATTAAGGAGGATTGGCTTTGGCGTTTTTTTGTGTGAATCAGTTAAATTGGTGACGATTACAGTAAATACTTCTAAGCAACCTGTCTAATTTTGGTAAAACAGTTAAAATACACAATGATAGTTCCCAGACATGATTAAGAACGTGTAAGAAACACCACAAGTACACGTAAATAGATTCTTAGTACATTTACTGTCGTATTCAATCACGGAGGTTTCCGGTAGAAAGCTGTGAAATGACGTAAATACTGGTAATATTTACAACTGCTGGTACTTCCAGGGCCGTTTTCACGGGACGGTGCTTTCAAATATTAAGAGTTAATGCTAACAGATCTCAGAATTGGTGTCTAAAGCCTGCAATGACATGAATAGTGTTTTTGTTTAGTATTAAGGAGGATTGGCTTTGGCGTTTTTTTTGTGTGAATCAGTTAAAATGGTGACGATTCCAGTAAATACTTCTAAGCAAACTGTCTAATTTTGGTAAAACTGTTAAAATACACAATGATAGTTCCCAGAAATGATTAAGAACGTGTAAGAAACACCTCAAGTACACGTAAATATATTCTTACTACATTTACTGTCGTATTCAATGACCGAGGTTTCCAGTGGAAAGCTGTGAAATGACAAAAATATTGGTAACATTTACAACTAAGGCTACTTCCGGTGGCGTTTTCACGGGACTGTGCTTTCAAATATTAAGAATTCATGCTTACAGAGCTCAGAATTGGTGTCTAAAGCCTTGGAATGACGAGAATAGTGTTTATGTTTACAATTAAGGAGGATTGGCTTTGGCTTTTTTTTGTGTGAATCAGTTAAAATGGTGACGATTCCAGTAAATAGTTCTAATCAAACTGTCGAATTGTGTTAAAAGTGTTAAAATACACAATGATAGTTCCCAGAAATAATTAAGTACATGTAAGAAACACCACAAGTACACATAAATAGATTCTTAGTACATTTACTGTCGCATTCAATCACGGAGGTTTCTGGTGGAAAGCTGTGAAATGACGAAATTACTGGTAATATTTACAACTCCGGGAACTTCCGCTGGCGTTTTAACGGGACTGTGATTTCAAATATTAAGAGTTCATGCTTACAGAGCTCAGAATTTGTGTCTAAAGCCTTGGAATGACGAGAATAGTGTTTATGTTTACAATTAAGGAGGATTGGCTTTGGCGTTTTTCTTGTGTGAATCAGTTAAAATGTTGACGATTCCGGTAAATAATACTAAGCAAACTGTCTAATTTTGTTAAAACTCTTAAAATACACAATGATAATTCCCAGAAATGATTAAGAACATGTAAGAAACACCTCAAGTACACGTAAATAGATTCTTACTACATTTACTGTGGTATTCAATCACGGAAGTTTCCAGTGGAAAGCTGTGAAATGACGAAAATACTGGTAATATATACAACTCCGGGTACTTCCGGTTGCGTTTTCACGGGACTGTGCTTTCAAATATTAAGAGTTCATGCTTACAGAGCTCAGAATTGTTGTCTAAAGCCATGGAATGACAAGAATAGTGTTTTGTTTACAATTAAGGACGATTGGCTTTGGCGTTTTTTTGTGTGTGAATCAGTTGAAATGGTGACGATTCCACTAAATAATTCTAAGCAAACTCTCTAATTTTGGTAAAACTGTTAAAATACACAATGATAGTACCCAGAAATGATTAAGAACGTGTAAGAAACACCTCAAGTACACGTAAATAGATTCTTACTACATTTACTGTCGTATTCTATCACGGAGGTTTCCAGGTGAAAGCTGTGAAGTGATGAAAATACTGGTAGTATTTACAAGTCCAGGTACTTCCGGTGGTGTTTTCAGGGGACTGTGCTTTCAAATATTAAGAGTTCATGCTTACAGAGCTCAGAATTGGTGTCTAAGGCCTTGGAATGACGAGAATTATGTTTATGTTTACAATTAAGGAGGATTGGCTTTGGCGTTTTTTTGTGGGAATCAGTTAAATTGGTGACGATTACAGTAAATACTTCTAAGCAAACTGTCTAATTTTGGTAAAACTGTTAAAATACACAATGATAGTTCCCAGAAATAATTAAGTACGTGTAAGAAACACCACAAGTACACGTAAATAGATTCTTAGTACATTTACTGTCGTATTCAATCACGGAGGTTTCCGGTAGAAAGCTGTGAAATGACGAAAATACTGGTAATATTTACAACTGCTGGTACTTCCAGGGCCGTTTTCACGGGACGGTGCTTTCAAATATTAAGAGTTAATGCTAACAGAGCTCAGAATTGGTGTCTAAAGCCTGGAATGACATGAATAGTGTTTTTGTTTAGTATTAAGGAGGATTGGCTTTGGCGTTTTTTTTGTGTGAATCAGTTAAAATGGTGACGATTCCGGTAAATACTTCTAAGCAAACTGTCTAATTTTGGTAAAACTGTTAAAATACACAATGATAGTTCCCAGAAATGATTAAGAACGTGTAAGAAACACCTCAAGTACACGTAAATATATTCTTACTACATTTACTGTCGTATTCAATGACCGAGGTTTCCAGTGGAAAGCTGTGAAATGACAAAAATACTGGTAACATTTACAACTAAGGCTATTTCCGGGGGCGTTTTCACGGGACTGTGCTTTCAAATATTAAGAATTCATGCTTACAGAGCTCAGAATTGGTGTCTAAAGCCTTGGAATGACGAGAATAGTGTTTATGTTTACAATTAAGGAGGATTGGCTTTGGCTTTTTTTTGTGTGAATCAGTTAAAATGGTGACGATTCCAGTAAATAGTTCTAATCAAACTGTCGAATTGTGTTAAAAGTGTTAAAATACACAATGATAGTTCCCAGAAATAATTAAGTACGTGTAAGAAACACCACAAGTACACATAAATAGATTCTTAGTACATTTACTGTCGCATTCAATCACGGAGGTTTCTGGTGGAAAGCTGTGAAATGACGAAATTACTGGTAATATTTACAACTCCGGGAACTTCCGCTGGCGTTTTTACGGGACTGTGCTTTCAAATATTAAGAGTTCATGCTTACAGAGCTCAGAATTTGTGTCTAAAGCCTTGGAATGACGAGAATAGTGTTTATGTTTACAATTAAGGAGGATTGGCATTGGCGTTTTTCTTGTGTGAATCAGTGAAAATGGTGACGATTCCGGTAATTAATTCTAAGCAAACTGTCTAATTTTGTTAAAACTCTTAAAATACACAATGATAGTTCCCAGAAATGATTAAGAACATGTAAGAAACACCTCAAGTACACGTAAATAGATTCTTACTACATTTACTGTCGTATTCAATCACGGAAGTTTCCAGTGGAAAGCTGTGAAATGGCGAAAATACTGGTAATATATACAACTCCGGGTACTTCCGGTTGCGTTTTCACGGGACTGTGCTTTCAAATAATAAGAGTTCATGCTTACAGAGCTCAGAATTGTTTTTTAAAGCCATGGAATGACGAGAATAGTGTTTTGTTTACTATTAAGGACGATTGGCTTTGGCGTTTTTTTTGTGTGAATCAGTTGAAATGGTGACGATTCCAGTAAATAATTCTAAGCAAACTCTCTAATTTTGGTAAAACTGTTAAAATACACAATGATAGTTCCCAGAAATGATTAGGAACGTGTAAGAAACACCTCAAGTACACGTAAATAGATTCTTACTACATTTACTGTCGTATTCAATCACGGAGGTTTCCAGTGGAAAGCTGTGAAATGACAAAAATTCTGGTAACATTTACAACTCCGGCTACTTCGGGTGGCGTTTTCACGGGACTGTGCTTTCAAATAGTAAGAGTTCATGCTTACAGAGCTCAGAATTGGTGTCTAAAGCCTTGGAATGACGAGAATAGTGTTTATGTTTACAATTAAGGAGGATTGGCTTTGGCGTTTTTTTGTGTGAATCAGTTAAATTGGTGACGATTACAGTAAATACTTCTAAGCAAACTGTCTAATTTTGGTAAAACTGTTAAAATACACAATGATAGTTCCCAGAAATAATTAAGTACGTGTAAGAAACACCACAAGTACACGTAAATAGATTCTTAGTACATTTACTGTCGTATTCAATCACGGAGGTTTCCGGTAGAAAGCTGTGAAATGACGTAAATACTGGTAATATTTACAACTGCTGGTACTTCCAGGGCCGTTTTCACGGGATGGTGCTTTCAAATATTAAGAGTTAATGCTAACAGATCTCAGAATTGGTGTCTAAAGCCTGCAATGACATGAATAGTGTTTTTGTTTAGTATTAAGGAGGATTGGCTTTGGCGTTTTTTTTGTGTGAATCAGTTAAAATGGTGACGATTCCAGTAAATACTTCTAAGCAAACTGTCTAATTTTGGTAAAACTGTTAAAATACACAATGATAGTTCCCAGAAATGATTAAGAACGTGTAAGAAACACCTCAAGTACACGTAAATATATTCTTACTACATTTACTGTCGTATTCAATGACCGAGGTTTCCAGTGGAAAGCTGTGAAATGACAAAAATACTGGTAACATTTACAACTAAGGCTACTTCCGGTGGCGTTTTCACGGGACTGTGCTTTCAAATATTAAGAATTCATGCTTACAGAGCTCAGAATTGGTGTCTAAAGCCTTGGAATGACGAGAATAGTGTTTATGTTTACAATTAAGGAGGATTGGCTTTGGCTTTTTTTTGTGTGAATCAGTTAAAATGGTGACGATTCCAGTAAATAGTTCTAATCAAACTGTCGAATTGTGTTAAAAGTGTTAAAATACACAATGATAGTTCCC
Organism: Myotis daubentonii; assembly: GCF_963259705.1. Classification (NCBI taxonomy): domain Eukaryota; kingdom Metazoa; phylum Chordata; class Mammalia; order Chiroptera; family Vespertilionidae; genus Myotis; species Myotis daubentonii. The sequence continues at coordinate 23,655 of NW_026775461.1, forward strand.
AGAAATAATTAAGTACATGTAAGAAACACCACAAGTACACATAAATAGATTCTTAGTACATTTACTGTCGCATTCAATCACGGAGGTTTCTGGTGGAAAGCTGTGAAATGACGAAATTACTGGTAATATTTACAACTCCGGGAACTTCCGCTGGCGTTTTAACGGGACTGTGATTTCAAATATTAAGAGTTCATGCTTACAGAGCTCAGAATTTGTGTCTAAAGCCTTGGAATGACGAGAATAGTGTTTATGTTTACAATTAAGGAGGATTGGCTTTGGCGTTTTTCTTGTGTGAATCAGTTAAAATGTTGACGATTCCGGTAAATAATACTAAGCAAACTGTCTAATTTTGTTAAAACTCTTAAAATACACAATGATAATTCCCAGAAATGATTAAGAACATGTAAGAAACACCTCAAGTACACGTAAATAGATTCTTACTACATTTACTGTGGTATTCAATCACGGAAGTTTCCAGTGGAAAGCTGTGAAATGACGAAAATACTGGTAATATATACAACTCCGGGTACTTCCGGTTGCGTTTTCACGGGACTGTGCTTTCAAATATTAAGAGTTCATGCTTACAGAGCTCAGAATTGTTGTCTAAAGCCATGGAATGACAAGAATAGTGTTTTGTTTACAATTAAGGACGATTGGCTTTGGCGTTTTTTTGTGTGTGAATCAGTTGAAATGGTGACGATTCCACTAAATAATTCTAAGCAAACTCTCTAATTTTGGTAAAACTGTTAAAATACACAATGATAGTACCCAGAAATGATTAAGAACGTGTAAGAAACACCTCAAGTACACGTAAATAGATTCTTACTACATTTACTGTCGTATTCTATCACGGAGGTTTCCAGGTGAAAGCTGTGAAGTGATGAAAATACTGGTAGTATTTACAAGTCCAGGTACTTCCGGTGGTGTTTTCAGGGGACTGTGCTTTCAAATATTAAGAGTTCATGCTTACAGAGCTCAGAATTGGTGTCTAAGGCCTTGGAATGACGAGAATTATGTTTATGTTTACAATTAAGGAGGATTGGCTTTGGCGTTTTTTTGTGGGAATCAGTTAAATTGGTGACGATTACAGTAAATACTTCTAAGCAAACTGTCTAATTTTGGTAAAACTGTTAAAATACACAATGATAGTTCCCAGAAATAATTAAGTACGTGTAAGAAACACCACAAGTACACGTAAATAGATTCTTAGTACATTTACTGTCGTATTCAATCACGGAGGTTTCCGGTAGAAAGCTGTGAAATGACGAAAATACTGGTAATATTTACAACTGCTGGTACTTCCAGGGCCGTTTTCACGGGACGGTGCTTTCAAATATTAAGAGTTAATGCTAACAGAGCTCAGAATTGGTGTCTAAAGCCTGGAATGACATGAATAGTGTTTTTGTTTAGTATTAAGGAGGATTGGCTTTGGCGTTTTTTTTGTGTGAATCAGTTAAAATGGTGACGATTCCGGTAAATACTTCTAAGCAAACTGTCTAATTTTGGTAAAACTGTTAAAATACACAATGATAGTTCCCAGAAATGATTAAGAACGTGTAAGAAACACCTCAAGTACACGTAAATATATTCTTACTACATTTACTGTCGTATTCAATGACCGAGGTTTCCAGTGGAAAGCTGTGAAATGACAAAAATACTGGTAACATTTACAACTAAGGCTACTTCCGGTGGCGTTTTCACGGGACTGTGCTTTCAAATATTAAGAATTCATGCTTACAGAGCTCAGAATTGGTGTCTAAAGCCTTGGAATGACGAGAATAGTGTTTATGTTTACAATTAAGGAGGATTGGCTTTGGCTTTTTTTTGTGTGAATCAGTTAAAATGGTGACGATTCCAGTAAATAGTTCTAATCAAACTGTCGAATTGTGTTAAAAGTGTTAAAATACACAATGATAGTTCCCAGAAATAATTAAGTACGTGTAAGAAACACCACAAGTACACATAAATAGATTCTTAGTACATTTACTGTCGCATTCAATCACGGAGGTTTCTGGTGGAAAGCTGTGAAATGACGAAATTACTGGTAATATTTACAACTCCGGGAACTTCCGCTGGCGTTTTTACGGGACTGTGCTTTCAAATATTAAGAGTTCATGCTTACAGAGCTCAGAATTTGTGTCTAAAGCCTTGGAATGACGAGAATAGTGTTTATGTTTACAATTAAGGAGGATTGGCTTTGGCGTTTTTCTTTTGTGAATCAGTTAAAATGTTGACGATTCCGGTAAATAATACTAAGCAAACTGTCTAATTTTGTTAAAACTCTTAAAATACACAATGATAATTCCCAGAAATGATTAAGAACATGTAAGAAACACCTCAAGTACACGTAAATAGATTCTTACTACATTTACTGTGGTATTCAATCACGGAAGTTTCCAGTGGAAAGCTGTGAAATGACGAAAATACTGGTAATATATACAACTCCGGGTACTTCCGGTTGCGTTTTCACGGGACTGTGCTTTCAAATATTAAGAGTTCATGCTTACAGAGCTCAGAATTGTTGTCTAAAGCCATGGAATGACAAGAATAGTGTTTTGTTTACAATTAAGGACGATTGGCTTTGGCGTTTTTTTGTGTGTGAATCAGTTGAAATGGTGACGATTCCACTAAATAATTCTAAGCAAACTCTCTAATTTTGGTAAAACTGTTAAAATACACAATGATAGTACCCAGAAATGATTAAGAACGTGTAAGAAACACCTCAAGTACACTTAATAGATTCTTACTACATTTACTGTCGTATTCAATCACGGAGGTTTCCAGGTGAAAGCTGTGAAGTGATGAAAATACTGGTAGTATTTACAAGTCCAGGTACTTCCGGTGGTGTTTTCAGGGGACTGTGCTTTCAAATATTAAGAGTTCATGCTTACAGAGCTCAGAATTGGTGTCTAAGGCCTTGGAATGACGAGAATTATGTTTATGTTTACAATTAAGGAGGATTGGCATTGGCGTTTTTTTTGTGTGAATCAGTGAAAATGGTGACGATTCCGGTAAATAATTCTAAGCAAACTGTCTAATTTTGTTAAAACTCTTAAAATACACAATGATAGTTCCCAGAAATGATTAAGAACATGTAAGAAACACCTCAAGTACACGTAAATAGATTCTTACTACATTTACTGTCGTATTCAATCACGGAAGTTTCCAGTGGAAAGCTGTGAAATGACGAAAATACTGGTAATATTTACAACTGCTGGTACTTCCAGGGCCGTTTTCACGGGACGGTGCTTTCAAATATTAAGAGTTAATGCTAACAGAGCTCAGAATTGGTGTCTAAAGCCTGGAATGACAAGAATAGTGTTTTTGTTTAGTATTAAGGAGGATTGGCTTTGGCGTTTTTTTTGTGTGAATCAGTTAAAATGGTGACGATTCCGGTAAATACTTCTAAGCAAACTGTCTAATTTTGGTAAAACTGTTAAAATACACAATGATAGTTCCCAGAAATGATTAAGAACGTGTAAGAAACACCTCAAGTACACGTAAATATATTCTTACTACATTTACTGTCGTATTCAATGACCGAGGTTTCCAGTGGAAAGCTGTGAAATGACAAAAATACTGGTAACATTTACAACTAAGGCTACTTCCGGTGGCGTTTTCACGGGACTGTGCTTTCAAATATTAAGAATTCATGCTTACAGAGCTCAGAATTGGTGTCTAAAGCCTTGGAATGACGAGAATAGTGTTTATGTTTACAATTAAGGAGGATTGGCTTTGCCTTTTTTTGTGTGAATCAGTTAAAATGGTGACGATTCCAGTAAATAGTTCTAATCAAACTGTCGAATTGTGTTAAAAGTGTTAAAATACACAATGATAGTTCCCAGAAATAATTAAGTACGTGTAAGAAACACCACAAGTACACGTAAATAGATTCTTAGTACATTTACTGTCGCATTCAATCACGGAGGTTTCTGGTGGAAAGCTTTGAAATGACGAAAATACTGGTAATATTTACAACTCCGAGTACTTCCGGTGCCGTTTTCACGGGACTGTGCTTTCAAATATTAAGAGTTCATGCTTACAGAGCTCAGAATTGGTGTCTAAAGCCTTGGAATGACGAGAATAGTGTTTATGTTTATAATTAAGGAGGATTGGCATTGGCGTTTTTTTTGTGTGAATCAGTGAAAATGGTGACGATTCCGGTAAATAATTCTAAGCAAACTGTCTAATTTTTTTAAAACTCTTAAAATACACAATGATAGTTCCCAGAAATGATTAGGAACGTGTAAGAAACACCTCAAGTACACGTAAATAGATTCTTAGTACATTTACTGTCGTATTCAATCACGGAAGTTTCCAGTGGAAAGCTGTGAAATGACGAAAATACTGGTAATATATACAACTCCGGGTACTTCCGGTTGCGTTTTCAAGGGACTGTGTTTTCAAATATTAAGAGTTCATGCTTACAGAGCTCAGAATTGTTTTCTAAAGCCATGGAATGACGAGAATAGTGTTTTGTTTACTATTAAGGACGATTGGCTTTGGCGTTTTTTTTGTGTGAATCAGATGAAATGGTGATGATTCCATTAAATAATTCTAAGCAAACTCTCTAATTTTGGTAAAACTGTTAAAATACACAATGATAGTTCCCAGAAATGATTAGGAACGTGTAAGAAACACCTCAAGTACACGTAAATAGATTCTTACTACATTTACTGTCGTATTCAATCACGGAGGTTTCCAGTGGAAAGCTGTGAAATGACAAAAATTCTGGTAACATTTACAACTCCGGCTACTTCGGGTGGCGTTTTCACGGGACTGTGCTTTCAAATATTAAGAGTTCATGCTTACAAGCTCAGAATTGGTGTCTAAAGCCTTGGAATGACGAGAATAGTGTTTATGTTTACAATTAAGGAGGATTGGCTTTGTCGTTTTTTTGTGTGAATCAGTTAAATTGGTGACGATTCCAGATAAATACTTCTAAGCAAACTGTCTAATTTTGTTAAAACTGTTAAAATACACAATGATAGTTCCCAGAAATAATTAAGTACGTGTAAGAAACACCACAAGTACACGTAAATAGATTCTTAGTACATTTACTGTCGTATTCAATCACGGAGGTTTCCGGTAGAAAGCTGTGAAATGACGAAAATACTGATAATATTTACAACTGCTGGTACTTCCAGGGCCGTTTTCACGGGACGGTGCTTTCAAATATTAAGAGTTAATGCTAACAGAGCTCAGAATTGGTGTCTAAAGCCTGGAATGACATGAATAGTGTTTTTGTTTAGTATTAAGGAGGATTGGCTTTGGCGTTTTTTTTGTGTGAATCAGTTAAAATGGTGACGATTCCGGTAAATACTTCTAAGCAAACTGTCTAATTTTGGTAAAACTGTTAAAATACACAATGATAGTTCCCAGAAATGATTAAGAACGTGTAAGAAACACCTCAAGTACACGTAAATATATTCTTACTACATTTACTGTCGTATTCAATGACCGAGGTTTCCAGTGGAAAGCTGTGAAATGACAAAAATACTGGTAACATTTACAACTAAGGCTACTTCCGGTGGCGTTTTCACGGGACTGTGCTTTCAAATATTAAGAATTCATGCTTACAGAGCTCAGAATTGGTGTCTAAAGCCTTGGAATGACGAGAATAGTGTTTATGTTTATAATTAAGGAGGTTTGGCATTGGCGTTTTTTTTGTGTGAATCAGTGAAAATGGTGACGATTCCGGTAAATAATTCTAAGCAAAATGTCTAATTTTTTTAAAACTCTTAAAATACACAATGATAGTTCCCAGAAATGATTAGGAACGTGTAAGAAACACCTCAAGTACACGTAAATAGATTCTTACTACATTTACTGTCGTATTCAATCACGGAGGTTTCCAGTGGAAAGCTGTGAAATGACAAAAATTCTGGTAACATTTATAACTCCGGCTACTTCGGGTGGCGTTTTCACGGGACTGTGCTTTCAAATATTAAGAGTTCATGCTTACAGAGCTCAGAATTGTTGTCTAAAGCCATGGAATGACAAGAATAGTGTTTTGTTTACAATAAAGGACGATTGGCTTTGGCGTTTTTTTGTGTGAATCAGTTAAAATGTTGACGATTCCGGTAAATAATACTAAGCAAACTGTCTAATTTTGTTAAAACTCTTAAAATACACAATGATAATTCCCAGAAATGATTAAGAACATGTAAGAAACACCTCAAGTACACGTAAATAGATTCTTACTACATTTACTGTGGTATTCAATCACGGAAGTTTCCAGTGGAAAGCTGTGAAATGACGAAAATACTGGTAATATATACAACTCCGGGTACTTCCGGTTGCGTTTTCACGGGACTGTGCTTTCAAATATTAAGAGTTCATGCTTACAGAGCTCAGAATTGTTGTCTAAATCCATGGAATGACAAGAATAGTGTTTTGTTTACAATTAAGGACGATTGGCTTTGGCGTTTTTTTGTGTGTGAATCAGTTGAAATGGTGACGATTCCACTAAATAATTCTAAGCAAACTCTCTAATTTTGGTAAAACTGTTAAAATACACAATGATAGTACCCAGAAATGATTAAGAACGTGTAAGAAACACCTCAAGTACACGTAAATAGATTCTTACTACATTTACTGTCGTATTCAATCACGGAGGTTTCCAGGTGAAAGCTGTGAAGTGATGAAAATACTGGTAGTATTTACAAGTCCAGGTACTTCCGGTGGTGTTTTCAGGGGACTGTGCTTTCAAATATTAAGAGTTCATGCTTACAGAGCTCAGAATTGGTGTCTAAGGCCTTGGAATGACGAGAATTATGTTTATGTTTACAATTAAGGAGGATTGGCATTGGCGTTTTTTTTGTGTGAATCAGTGAAAATGGTGACGATTCCGGTAAATAATTCTAAGCAAACTGTCTAATTTTGTTAAAACTCTTAAAATACACAATGATAGTTCCCAGAAATGATTAAGAACATGTAAGAAACACCTCAAGTACACGTAAATAGATTCTTACTACATTTACTGTCGTATTCAATCACGGAAGTTTCCAGTGGAAAGCTGTGAAATGACGAAAATACTGGTAATATTTACAACTGCTGGTACTTCCAGGGCCGTTTTCACGGGACGGTGCTTTCAAATATTAAGAGTTAATGCTAACAGAGCTCAGAATTGGTGTCTAAAGCCTGGAATGACAAGAATAGTGTTTTTGTTTAGTATTAAGGAGGATTGGCTTTGGCGTTTTTTTTGTGTGAATCAGTTAAAATGGTGACGATTCCGGTAAATACTTCTAAGCAAACTGTCTAATTTTGGTAAAACTGTTAAAATACACAATGATAGTTCCCAGAAATGATTAAGAACGTGTAAGAAACACCTCAAGTACACGTAAATATATTCTTACTACATTTACTGTCGTATTCAATGACCGAGGTTTCCAGTGGAAAGCTGTGAAATGACAAAAATACTGGTAACATTTACAACTAAGGCTACTTCCGGTGGCATTTTCACGGGACTGTGCTTTCAAATATTAAGAATTCATGCTTACAGAGCTCAGAATTGGTGTCTAAAGCCTTGGAATGACGAGAATAGTGTTTATGTTTACAATTAAGGAGGATTGGCTTTGGCTTTTTTTTGTGTGAATCAGTTAAAATGGTGACGATTCCAGTAAATACTTCTAATCAAACTGTCGAATTGTGTTAAAAGTGTTAAAATACACAATGATAGTTCCCAGAAATAATTAAGTACGTGTAAGAAACACCACAAGTACACGTAAATAGATTCTTAGTACATTTACTGTCGCATTCAATCACGGAGGTTTCCGGTGGAAAGCTGTGAAATGACGAAATTACTGGTAATATTTACAACTCCGAGTACTTCCGGTGCCGTTTTCACGGGACTGTGCTTTCAAATATTAAGAGTTCATGCTTACAGAGCTCAGAATTGGTGTCTAAAGCCTTGGAATGACGAGAATAGTGTTTATGTTTACAATTAAGGAGGATTGGCATTGGCGTTTTTCTTGTGTGAATCAGTGAAAATGGTGACGATTCCGGTAATTAATTCTAAGCAAACTGTCTAATTTTGTTAAAACTCTTAAAATACACAATGATAATTCCCAGAAATGATTAAGAACATGTAAGAAACACCTCAAGTACACGTAAATAGATTCTTACTACATTTACTGTGGTATTCAATCACGGAAGTTTCCAGTGGAAAGCTGTGAAATGACGAAAATACTGGTAATATATACAACTCCGGGTACTTCCGGTTGCGTTTTCACGGGACTGTGCTTTCAAATATTAAGAGTTCATGCTTACAGAGCTCAGAATTGTTGTCTAAAGCCATGGAATGACAAGAATAGTGTTTTGTTTACAATTAAGGACGATTGGCTTTGGCGTTTTTTTGTGTGTGAATCAGTTGAAATGGTGACGATTCCACTAAATAATTCTAAGCAAACTCTCTAATTTTGGTAAAACTGTTAAAATACACAATGATAGTACCCAGAAATGATTAAGAACGTGTAAGAAACACCTCAAGTACACGTAAATAGATTCCTACTACATTTACTGTCGTATTCAATCACGGAGGTTTCCAGGTGAAAGCTGTGAAGTGATGAAAATACTGGTAGTATTTACAAGTCCAGGTACTTCCGGTGGTGTTTTCAGGGGACTGTGCTTTCAAATATTAAGAGTTCATGCTTACAGAGCTCAGAATTGGTGTCTAAGGCCTTGGAATGACGAGAATTATGTTTATGTTTACAATTAAGGAGGATTGGCATTGGCGTTTTTTTTGTGTGAATCAGTGAAAATGGTGACGATTCCGGTAAATAATTCTAAGCAAACTGTCTAATTTTGTTAAAACTCTTAAAATACACAATGATAGTTCCCAGAAATGATTAAGAACATGTAAGAAACACCTCAAGTACACGTAAATAGATTCTTACTACATTTACTGTCGTATTCAATCACGGAAGTTTCCAGTGGAAAGCTGTGAAATGACGAAAATACTGGTAATATTTACAACTGCTGGTACTTCCAGGGCCGTTTTCACGGGACGGTGCTTTCAAATATTAAGAGTTAATGCTAACAGAGCTCAGAATTGGTGTCTAAAGCCTGGAATGACAAGAATAGTGTTTTTGTTTAGTATTAAGGAGGATTGGCTTTGGCGTTTTTTTTGTGTGAATCAGTTAAAATGGTGACGATTCCGGTAAATACTTCTAAGCAAACTGTCTAATTTTGGTAAAACTGTTAAAATACACAATGATAGTTCCCAGAAATGATTAAGAACGTGTAAGAAACACCTCAAGTACACGTAAATATATTCTTACTACATTTACTGTCGTATTCAATGACCGAGGTTTCCAGTGGAAAGCTGTGAAATGACAAAAATACTGGTAACATTTACAACTAAGGCTACTTCCGGTGGCATTTTCACGGGACTGTGCTTTCAAATATTAAGAATTCATGCTTACAGAGCTCAGAATTGGTGTCTAAAGCCTTGGAATGACGAGAATAGTGTTTATGTTTACAATTAAGGAGGATTGGCTTTGGCTTTTTTTTGTGTGAATCAGTTAAAATGGTGACGATTCCAGTAAATACTTCTAATCAAACTGTCGAATTGTGTTAAAAGTGTTAAAATACACAATGATAGTTCCCAGAAATAATTAAGTACGTGTAAGAAACACCACAAGTACACGTAAATAGATTCTTAGTACATTTACTGTCGCATTCAATCACGGAGGTTTCCGGTGGAAAGCTGTGAAATGACGAAATTACTGGTAATATTTACAACTCCGAGTACTTCCGGTGCCGTTTTCACGGGACTGTGCTTTCAAATATTAAGAGTTCATGCTTACAGAGCTCAGAATTGGTGTCTAAAGCCTTGGAATGACGAGAATAGTGTTTATGTTTACAATTAAGGAGGATTGGCATTGGCGTTTTTCTTGTGTGAATCAGTGAAAATGGTGACGATTCCGGTAATTAATTCTAAGCAAACTGTCTAATTTTGTTAAAACTCTTAAAATACACAATGATAGTTCCCAGAAATGATTAAGAACATGTAAGAAACACCTCAAGTACACGTAAATAGATTCTTACTACATTTACTGTCGTATTCAATCACGGAAGTTTCCAGTGGAAAGCTGTGAAATGGCGAAAATACTGGTAATATATACAACTCTGGGTACTTCCGGTTGCGTTTTCACGGGACTGTGCTTTCAAATAATAAGAGTTCATGCTTACAGAGCTCAGAATTGTTTTCTAAAGCCATGGAATGACGAGAATAGTGTTTTGTTTACTATTAAGGACGATTGGCTTTGGCGTTTTTTTGTGTGAATCAGTTGAAATGGTGACGATTCCAGTAAATAATTCTAAGCAAACTCTCTAATTTTGGTAAAACTGTTAAAATACACAATGATAGTTCCCAGAAATGATTAGGAACGTGTAAGAAACACCTCAAGTACACGTAAATAGATTCTTACTACATTTACTGTCGTATTCAATCACGGAGGTTTCCAGTGGAAAGCTGTGAAATGACAAAAATTCTGGTAACATTTACAACTCCGGCTACTTCGGGTGGCGTTTTCACGGGACTGTGCTTTCAAATATTAAGAGTTCATGCTTACAGAGCTCAGAATTGGTGTCTAAAGCCTTGAAATGACGAGAATAGTGTTTATGTTTACAATTAAGGAGGATTGGCTTTGGCGTTTTTTTGTGGGAATCAGTTAAATTGGTGACGATTACAGTAAATACTTCTAAGCAAACTGTCTAATTTTGGTAAAACTGTTAAAATACACAATGATAGTTCCCAGAAATAATTAAGTACGTGTAAGAAACACCACAAGTACACGTAAATAGATTCTTAGTACATTTACTGTCGTATTCAATCACGGAGGTTTCCGGTAGAAAGCTGTGAAATGACGAAAATACTGGTAATATTTACAATTGCTGGTACTTCCAGGGCCGTTTTCACGGGACGGTGCTTTCAAATATTAAGAGTTAATGCTAACAGAGCTCAGAATTGGTGTCTAAAGCCTGGAATGACAAGAATAGTGTTTTTGTTTAGTATTAAGGAGGATTGGCTTTGGCGTTTTTTTTGTGTGAATCAGTTAAAATGGTGACGATTCCGGTAAATACTTCTAAGCAAACTGTCTAATTTTGGTAAAACTGTTAAAATACACAATGATAGTTCCCAGAAATGATTAAGAACGTGTAAGAAACACCTCAAGTACACGTAAATATATTCTTACTACATTTACTGTCGTATTCAATGACCGAGGTTTCCAGTGGAAAGCTGTGAAATGACAAAAATACTGGTAACATTTACAACTAAGGCTACTTCCGGTGGCGTTTTCACGGGACTGTGCTTTCAAATATTAAGAATTCATGCTTACAGAGCTCAGAATTGGTGTCTAAAGCCTTGGAATGACGAGAATAGTGTTTATGTTTACAATTAAGGAGGATTGGCTTTGGCTTTTTTTTGTGTGAATCAGTTAAAATGGTGACGATTCCAGTAAATAGTTCTAATCAAACTGTCGAATTGTGTTAAAAGTGTTAAAATACACAATGATAGTTCCCAGAAATAATTAAGTACGTGTAAGAAACACCACAAGTACACGTAAATAGATTCTTAGTACATTTACTGTCGCATTCAATCACGGAGGTTTCTGGTGGAAAGCTTTGAAATGACGAAAATACTGGTAATATTTACAACTCCGAGTACTTCCGGTGCCGTTTTCACGGGACTGTGCTTTCAAATATTAAGAGTTTATGCTTACAGAGCTCAGAATTGGTGTCTAAAGCCTTGGAATGACGAGAATAGTGTTTATGTTTATAATTAAGGAGGATTGGCATTGGCGTTTTTTTTGTGTGAATCAGTGAAAATGGTGACGATTCCGGTAAATAATTCTAAGCAAACTGTCTAATTTTGTTAAAACTCTTAAAATACACAATGATAGTTCCCAGAAATGATTAGGAACGTGTAAGAAACACCTCAAGTACACGTAAATAGATTCTTACTACATTTACTGTCGTATTCAATCACGGAGGTTTCCAGTGGAAAGATGTGAAATGACAAAAATTCTGGTAACATTTACAACTCCGGCTACTTCGGGTGGCGTTTTCACGGGACTGTGTTTTCAAATATTAAGAGTTCATGCTTACAGAGCTCAGAATTGGTGTCTAAAGCCTTGAAATGACGAGAATAGTGTTTATGTTTACAATTAAGGAGGATTGGCTTTGGCGTTTTTTTGTGTGAATCAGTTAAATTGGTGACGATTACAGTAAATACTTCTAAGCAAACTGTCTAATTTTGGTAAAACTGTTAAAATACACAATGATAGTTCCCAGAAATAATTAAGTACGTGTAAGAAACACCACAAGTACACGTAAATAGATTCTTAGTACATTTACTGTCGTATTCAATCACGGAGGTTTCTGGTAGAAAGCTGTGAAATGACGAAAATACTGGTAATATTTACAAATGCTGGTACTTCCAGGGCCGTTTTCACGGGACGGTCCTTTCAAATATTAAGAGTTAATGCTAACAGAGCTCAGAATTGGTGTCTAAAGCCTGGAATGACAAGAATAGTGTTTTTGTTTAGTATTAAGGAGGATTGGCTTTGGCGTTTTTTTTGTGTGAATCAGTTAAAATGGTGACGATTCCGGTAAATACTTCTAAGCAAACTGTCTAATTTTGGTAAAACTGTTAAAATACACAATGATAGTTCCCAGAAATGATTAAGGACGTGTAAGAAACACCTCAAGTACACGTAAATATATTCTTACTACATTTACTGTCGTATTCAATGACCGAGGTTTCCAGTGGAAAGCTGTGAAATGACAAAAATACTGGTAACATTTACAACTAAGGCTACTTCCGGTGGCGTTTTCACGGGACTGTGCTTTCAAATATTAAGAATTCATGCTTACAGAGCTCAGAATTGGTGTCTAAAGCCTTGGAATGACGAGAATAGTGTTTATGTTTACAATTAAGGAGGATTGGCTTTGTCGTTTTTTTGTGTGAATCAGTTAAAATGGTGACGATTCCAGTAAATACTTCTAATCAAACTGTCGAATTGTGTTAAAAGTGTTAAAATACACAATGATAGTTCCCAGAAATAATTAAGTACGTGTAAGAAACACCACAAGTACACGTAAATAGATTCTTAGTACATTTACTGTCGCATTCAATCACGGAGGTTTCTGGTGGAAAGCTTTGAAATGACGAAAATACTGGTAATATTTACAACTCCGAGTACTTCCGGTGCCGTTTTCACGGGACTGTGCTTTCAAATATTAAGAGTTCATGCTTACAGAGCTCAGAATTGGTGTCTAAAGCCTTGGAATGACGAGAATAGTGTTTATGTTTATAATTAAGGAGGATTGGCATTGGCGTTTTTTTGGTGTGAATCAGTGAAAATGGTGACGATTCCGGTAAATAATTCTAAGCAAACTGTCTAATTTTGTTAAAACTCTTAAAATACACAATGATAGTTCCCAGAAATGATTAGGAACGTCTAAGAAACACCTCAAGTACACGTAAATAGATTCTTACTACGTTTACTGTCGTATTCAATCACGGAGGTTTCCAGTGGAAAGATGTGAAATGACAAAAATTCTGGTAACATTTACAACTCCGGCTACTTCGGGTGGTGTTTTCACGGGACTGTGCTTTCAAATATTAAGAGTTCATGCTTACAGAGCTCAGAATTGGTGTCTAAAGCCATGGAATGACGAGAATAGTGTTTATGTTTACAATTAAGGAGGATTGGCATTGGCGTTTTTTTTGTGTGAATCCGTGAAAATGGTGACGATTCCGGTAAATAATTCTAAGCAAACTGTCTAATTTTGTTAAAACTCTTAAAATACACAATGATAGTTCCCAGAAATGATTAAGAACATGTAAGAAACACCTCAAGTACACGTAAATAGATTCTTACTACATTTACTGTCGTATTCAATCACGGAAGTTTCCAGTGGAAAGCTGTGAAATGACGAAAATACTGGTAATATATACAACTCCGGGTACTTCCGGTTGCGTTTTCACGGGACTGTGTTTTCAAATATTAAGAGTTCATGCTTACAGAGCTCAGAATTGTTTTCTAAAGCCATGGAATGACGAGAATAGTGTTTTGTTTACTATTAAGGACGATTGGCTTTGGCGTTTTTTTGTGTGAATCAGTTGAAATGGTGACGATTCCAGTAAATAATTCTAAGCAAACTCTCTAATTTTGGTAAAACTGTTAAAATACACAATGATAGTTCCCAGAAATGATTAGGAACGTGTAAGAAACACCTCAAGTACACGTAAATAGATTCTTACTACATTTACTGTCGTATTCAATCACGGAGGTTTCCAGTGGAAAGCTGTGAAATGACAAAAATTCTGGTAACATTTACAACTCCGGCTACTTCGGGTGGCGTTTTCACGGGACTGTGCTTTCAAATATTAAGAGTTCATGCTTACAGAGCTCAGAATTGGTGTCTAAAGCCTTGAAATGACGAGAATAGTGTTTATGTTTACAATTAAGGAGGATTGGCTTTGGCGTTTTTTTGTGGGAATCAGTTAAATTGGTGACGATTACAGTAAATACTTCTAAGCAAACTGTCTAATTTTGGTAAAACTGTTAAAATACACAATGATAGTTCCCAGAAATAATTAAGTACGTGTAAGAAACACCACAAGTACACGTAAATAGATTCTTAGTACATTTACTGTCGTATTCAATCACGGAGGTTTCCGGTAGAAAGCTGTGAAATGACGAAAATACTGGTAATATTTACAACTGCTGGTACTTCCAGGGCCGTTTTCACGGGACGGTGCTTTCAAATATTAAGAGTTAATGCTAACAGAGCTCAGAATTGGTGTCTAAAGCCTGGAATGACATGAATAGTGTTTTTGTTTAGTATTAAGGAGGATTGGCTTTGGCGATTTTTTTGTGTGAATCAGTTAAAATGGTGACGATTCCGGTAAATACTTCTAAGCAAACTGTCTAATTTTGGTAAAACTGTTAAAATACACAATGATAGTTCCCAGAAATGATTAAGAACGTGTAAGAAACACCTCAAGTACACGTAAATATATTCTTACTACATTTACTGTCGTATTCAATGACCGAGGTTTCCAGTGGAAAGCTGTGAAATGACAAAAATACTGGTAACATTTACAACTAAGGCTACTTCCGGTGGCGTTTTCACGGGACTGTGCTTTCAAATATTAAGAATTCATGCTTACAGAGCTCAGAATTGGTGTCTAAAGCCTTGGAATGACGAGAATAGTGTTTATGTTTACAATTAAGGAGGATTGGCTTTGGCTTTTTTTTGTGTGAATCAGTTAAAATGGTGACGATTCCAGTAAATAGTTCTAATCAAACTGTCGAATTGTGTTAAAAGTGTTAAAATACACAATGATAGTTCCCAGAAATAATTAAGTACGTGTAAGAAACACCACAAGTACACGTAAATAGATTCTTAGTACATTTACTGTCGCATTCAATCACGGAGGTTTCTGGTGGAAAGCTTTGAAATGACGAAAATACTGGTAATATTTACAACTCCGAGTACTTCCGGTGCCGTTTTCACGGGACTGTGCTTTCAAATATTAAGAGTTCATGCTTACAGAGCTCAGAATTGGTGTCTAAAGCCTTGGAATGACGAGAATAGTGTTTATGTTTATAATTAAGGAGGATTGGCATTGGCGTTTTTTTTGTGTGAATCAGTGAAAATGGTGACGATTCCGGTAAATAATTCTAAGCAAACTGTCTAATTTTGTTAAAACTCTTAAAATACACAATGATAGTTCCCAGAAATGATTAGGAACGTGTAAGAAACACCTCAAGTACACGTAAATAGATTCTTACTACATTTACTGTCGTATTCAATCACGGAGGTTTCCAGTGGAAAGATGTGAAATGACAAAAATTCTGGTAACATTTACAACTCCGGCTACTTCGGGTGGCGTTTTCACGGGACTGTGTTTTCAAATATTAAGAGTTCATGCTTACAGAGCTCAGAATTGGTGTCTAAAGCCTTGAAATGACGAGAATAGTGTTTATGTTTACAATTAAGGAGGATTGGCTTTGGCGTTTTTTTGTGTGAATCAGTTAAATTGGTGACGATTACAGTAAATACTTCTAAGCAAACTGTCTAATTTTGGTAAAACTGTTAAAATACACAATGATAGTTCCCAGAAATAATTAAGTACGTGTAAGAAACACCACAAGTACACGTAAATAGATTCTTAGTACATTTACTGTCGTATTCAATCACGGAGGTTTCTGGTAGAAAGCTGTGAAATGACGAAAATACTGGTAATATTTACAAATGCTGGTACTTCCAGGGCCGTTTTCACGGGACGGTCCTTTCAAATATTAAGAGTTAATGCTAACAGAGCTCAGAATTGGTGTCTAAAGCCTGGAATGACAAGAATAGTGTTTTTGTTTAGTATTAAGGAGGATTGGCTTTGGCGTTTTTTTTGTGTGAATCAGTTAAAATGGTGACGATTCCGGTAAATACTTCTAAGCAAACTGTCTAATTTTGGTAAAACTGTTAAAATACACAATGATAGTTCCCAGAAATGATTAAGGACGTGTAAGAAACACCTCAAGTACACGTAAATATATTCTTACTACATTTACTGTCGTATTCAATGACCGAGGTTTCCAGTGGAAAGCTGTGAAATGACAAAAATACTGGTAACATTTACAACTAAGGCTACTTCCGGTGGCGTTTTCACGGGACTGTGCTTTCAAATATTAAGAATTCATGCTTACAGAGCTCAGAATTGGTGTCTAAAGCCTTGGAATGACGAGAATAGTGTTTATGTTTACAATTAAGGAGGATTGGCTTTGTCGTTTTTTTGTGTGAATCAGTTAAAATGGTGACGATTCCAGTAAATACTTCTAATCAAACTGTCGAATTGTGTTAAAAGTGTTAAAATACACAATGATAGTTCCCAGAAATAATTAAGTACGTGTAAGAAACACCACAAGTACACGTAAATAGATTCTTAGTACATTTACTGTCGCATTCAATCACGGAGGTTTCTGGTGGAAAGCTTTGAAATGACGAAAATACTGGTAATATTTACAACTCCGAGTACTTCCGGTGCCGTTTTCACGGGACTGTGCTTTCAAATATTAAGAGTTCATGCTTACAGAGCTCAGAATTGGTGTCTAAAGCCTTGGAATGACTAGAATAGTGTTTATGTTTATAATTAAGGAGGATTGGCATTGGCGTTTTTTTTGTGTGAATCAGTGAAAATGGTGACGATTCCGGTAAATAATTCTAAGCAAACTGTCTAATTTTGTTAAAACTCTTAAAATACACAATGATAGTTCCCAGAAATGATTAGGAACGTCTAAGAAACACCTCAAGTACACGTAAATAGATTCTTACTACATTTACTGTCGTATTCAATCACGGAGGTTTCCAGTGGAAAGATGTGAAATGACAAAAATTCTGGTAACATTTACAACTCCGGCTACTTCGGGTGGCGTTTTCACGGGACTGTGTTTTCAAATATTAAGAGTTCATGCTTACAGAGCTCAGAATTGGTGTCTAAAGCCTTGAAATGACGAGAATAGTGTTTATGTTTACAATTAAGGAGGATTGGCTTTGGCGTTTTTTTGTGTGAATCAGTTAAATTGGTGACGATTACAGTAAATACTTCTAAGCAAACTGTCTAATTTTGGTAAAACTGTTAAAATACACAATGATAGTTCCCAGAAATAATTAAGTACGTGTAAGAAACACCACAAGTACACGTAAATAGATTCTTAGTACATTTACTGTCGTATTCAATCACGGAGGTTTCTGGTAGAAAGCTGTGAAATGACGAAAATACTGGTAATATTTACAAATGCTGGTACTTCCAGGGCCGTTTTCACGGGACGGTCCTTTCAAATATTAAGAGTTAATGCTAACAGAGCTCAGAATTGGTGTCTAAAGCCTGGAATGACAAGAATAGTGTTTTTGTTTAGTATTAAGGAGGATTGGCTTTGGCGTTTTTTTTGTGTGAATCAGTTAAAATGGTGACGATTCCGGTAAATACTTCTAAGCAAACTGTCTAATTTTGGTAAAACTGTTAAAATACACAATGATAGTTCCCAGAAATGATTAAGGACGTGTAAGAAACACCTCAAGTACACGTAAATATATTCTTACTACATTTACTGTCGTATTCAATGACCGAGGTTTCCAGTGGAAAGCTGTGAAATGACAAAAATACTGGTAACATTTACAACTAAGGCTACTTCCGGTGGCGTTTTCACGGGACTGTGCTTTCAAATATTAAGAATTCATGCTTACAGAGCTCAGAATTGGTGTCTAAAGCCTTGGAATGACGAGAATAGTGTTTATGTTTACAATTAAGGAGGATTGGCTTTGTCGTTTTTTTGTGTGAATCAGTTAAAATGGTGACGATTCCAGTAAATACTTCTAATCAAACTGTCGAATTGTGTTAAAAGTGTTAAAATACACAATGATAGTTCCCAGAAATAATTAAGTACGTGTAAGAAACACCACAAGTACACGTAAATAGATTCTTAGTACATTTACTGTCGCATTCAATCACGGAGGTTTCTGGTGGAAAGCTTTGAAATGACGAAAATACTGGTAATATTTACAACTCCGAGTACTTCCGGTGCCGTTTTCACGGGACTGTGCTTTCAAATATTAAGAGTTCATGCTTACAGAGCTCAGAATTGGTGTCTAAAGCCTTGGAATGACGAGAATAGTGTTTATGTTTATAATTAAGGAGGATTGGCATTGGCGTTTTTTTTGTGTGAATCAGTGAAAATGGTGACGATTCCGGTAAATAATTCTAAGCAAACTGTCTAATTTTGTTAAAACTCTTAAAATACACAATGATAGTTCCCAGAAATGATTAGGAACGTCTAAGAAACACCTCAAGTACACGTAAATAGATTCTTACTACATTTACTGTCGTATTCAATCACGGAGGTTTCCAGTGGAAAGATGTGAAATGACAAAAATTCTGGTAACATTTACAACTCCGGCTACTTCGGGTGGCGTTTTCACGGGACTGTGTTTTCAAATATTAAGAGTTCATGCTTACAGAGCTCAGAATTGGTGTCTAAAGCCTTGAAATGACGAGAATAGTGTTTATGTTTACAATTAAGGAGGATTGGCTTTGGCGTTTTTTTGTGTGAATCAGTTAAATTGGTGACGATTACAGTAAATACTTCTAAGCAAACTGTCTAATTTTGGTAAAACTGTTAAAATACACAATGATAGTTCCCAGAAATAATTAAGTACGTGTAAGAAACACCACAAGTACACGTAAATAGATTCTTAGTACATTTACTGTCGTATTCAATCACGGAGGTTTCTGGTAGAAAGCTGTGAAATGACGAAAATACTGGTAATATTTACAAATGCTGGTACTTCCAGGGCCGTTTTCACGGGACGGTCCTTTCAAATATTAAGAGTTAATGCTAACAGAGCTCAGAATTGGTGTCTAAAGCCTGGAATGACAAGAATAGTGTTTTTGTTTAGTATTAAGGAGGATTGGCTTTGGCGTTTTTTTTGTGTGAATCAGTTAAAATGGTGACGATTCCGGTAAATACTTCTAAGCAAACTGTCTAATTTTGGTAAAACTGTTAAAATACACAATGATAGTTCCCAGAAATGATTAAGGACGTGTAAGAAACACCTCAAGTACACGTAAATATATTCTTACTACATTTACTGTCGTATTCAATGACCGAGGTTTCCAGTGGAAAGCTGTGAAATGACAAAAATACTGGTAACATTTACAACTAAGGCTACTTCCGGTGGCGTTTTCACGGGACTGTGCTTTCAAATATTAAGAATTCATGCTTACAGAGCTCAGAATTGGTGTCTAAAGCCTTGGAATGACGAGAATAGTGTTTATGTTTACAATTAAGGAGGATTGGCTTTGTCGTTTTTTTGTGTGAATCAGTTAAAATGGTGACGATTCCAGTAAATACTTCTAATCAAACTGTCGAATTGTGTTAAAAGTGTTAAAATACACAATGATAGTTCCCAGAAATAATTAAGTACGTGTAAGAAACACCACAAGTACACGTAAATAGATTCTTAGTACATTTACTGTCGCATTCAATCACGGAGGTTTCTGGTGGAAAGCTTTGAAATGACGAAAATACTGGTAATATTTACAACTCCGAGTACTTCCGGTGCCGTTTTCACGGGACTGTGCTTTCAAATATTAAGAGTTCATGCTTACAGAGCTCAGAATTGGTGTCTAAAGCCTTGGAATGACGAGAATAGTGTTTATGTTTATAATTAAGGAGGATTGGCATTGGCGTTTTTTTTGTGTGAATCAGTGAAAATGGTGACGATTCCGGTAAATAATTCTAAGCAAACTGTCTAATTTTGTTAAAACTCTTAAAATACACAATGATAGTTCCCAGAAATGATTAGGAACGTCTAAGAAACACCTCAAGTACACGTAAATAGATTCTTACTACGTTTACTGTCGTATTCAATCACGGAGGTTTCCAGTGGAAAGATGTGAAATGACAAAAATTCTGGTAACATTTACAACTCCGGCTACTTCGGGTGGCGTTTTCACGGGACTGTGCTTTCAAATATTAAGAGTTCATGCTTACAGAGCTCAGAATTGGTGTCTAAAGCCATGGAATGACGAGAATAGTGTTTATGTTTACAATTAAGGAGGATTGGCATTGGCGTTTTTTTTGTGTGAATCCGTGAAAATGGTGACGATTCCGGTAAATAATTCTAAGCAAACTGTCTAATTTTGTTAAAACTCTTAAAATACACAATGATAGTTCCCAGAAATGATTAAGAACATGTAAGAAACACCACAAGTGCACGTAAATAGATTCTTACTAAATTTACTGTCGTATTCAATCACGGAAGTTTCCAGTGGAAAGCTGTGAAATGACGAAAATACTGGTAATATATACAACTTCGGGTACTTCCGGTTGCGTTTTCACGGGACTGTGTTTTCAAATATTAAGAGTTCATGCTTACAGAGCTCAGAATTGGTGTCTAAAGCCTTGGAATGACGAGAATAGTGTTTATGTTTACAATTAAGGAGGATTGGCTTTGTCGTTTTTTTGTGTGAATCAGTTAAATTGGTGACGATTCCAGATAAATACTTCTAAGCAAACTGTCTAATTTTGGTAAAACTGTTAAAATACACAATGATAGTTCCCAGAAATAATTAAGTACGTGTAAGAAACACCACAAGTACACGTAAATAGATTCTTAGTACATTTACTGTCGTATTCAATCACGGAGGTTTCCGGTAGAAAGCTGTGAAATGACGAAAATACTGGTAATATTTACAACTGCTGGTACTTCCAGGGCCGTTTTCACGGGACGGTGCTTTCAAATATTAAGAGTTAATGCTAACAGAGCTCAGAATTGGTGTCTAAAGCCTTGGAATGACGAGAATAGTGTTTATGTTTACAATTAAGGAGGATTGGCTTTGGCTTTTTTTTGTGTGAATCAGTTAAAATGGTGACGATTCCAGTAAATAGTTCTAATCAAACTGTCGAATTGTGTTAAAAGTGTTAAAATACACAATGATAGTTCCCAGAAATAATTAAGTACGTGTAAGAAACACCACAAGTACACATAAATAGATTCTTAGTACATTTACTGTCGCATTCAATCACGGAGGTTTCTGGTGGAAAGCTGTGAAATGACGAAATTACTGGTAATATTTACAACTCCGGGAACTTCCGCTGGCGTTTTTACGGGACTGTGCTTTCAAATATTAAGAGTTCATGCTTACAGAGCTCAGAATTTGTGTCTAAAGCCTTGGAATGACGAGAATAGTGTTTATGTTTACAATTAAGGAGGATTGGCTTTGGCGTTTTTCTTTTGTGAATCAGTTAAAATGTTGACGATTCCGGTAAATAATACTAAGCAAACTGTCTAATTTTGTTAAAACTCTTAAAATACACAATGATAATTCCCAGAAATGATTAAGAACATGTAAGAAACACCTCAAGTACACGTAAATAGATTCTTACTACATTTACTGTGGTATTCAATCACGGAAGTTTCCAGTGGAAAGCTGTGAAATGACGAAAATACTGGTAATATATACAACTCCGGGTACTTCCCGTTGCGTTTTCACGGGACTGTGCTTTCAAATATTAAGAGTTCATGCTTACAGAGCTCAGAATTGTTGTCTAAAGCCATGGAATGACAAGAATAGTGTTTTGTTTACAATTAAGGACGATTGGCTTTGGCGTTTTTTTGTGTGTGAATCAGTTGAAATGGTGACGATTCCACTAAATAATTCTAAGCAAACTCTCTAATTTTGGTAAAACTGTTAAAATACACAATGATAGTACCCAGAAATGATTAAGAACGTGTAAGAAACACCTCAAGTACACGTAAATAGATTCTTACTACATTTACTGTCGTATTCAATCACGGAGGTTTCCAGGTGAAAGCTGTGAAGTGATGAAAATACTGGTAGTATTTACAAGTCCAGGTACTTCCGGTGGTGTTTTCAGGGGACTGTGCTTTCAAATATTAAGAGTTCATGCTTACAGAGCTCAGAATTGGTGTCTAAGGCCTTGGAATGACGAGAATTATGTTTATGTTTACAATTAAGGAGGATTGGCATTGGCGTTTTTTTTGTGTGAATCAGTGAAAATGGTGACGATTCCGGTAAATAATTCTAAGCAAACTGTCTAATTTTGTTAAAACTCTTAAAATACACAATGATAGTTCCCAGAAATGATTAAGAACATGTAAGAAACACCTCAAGTACACGTAAATAGATTCTTACAACATTTACTGTCGTATTCAATCACGGAAGTTTCCAGTGGAAAGCTGTGAAATGACGAAAATACTGGTAATATTTACAACTGCTGGTACTTCCAGGGCCGTTTTCACGGGACGGTGCTTTCAAATATTAAGAGTTAATGCTAACAGAGCTCAGAATTGGTGTCTAAAGCCTGGAATGACAAGAATAGTGTTTTTGTTTAGTATTAAGGAGGATTGGCTTTGGCGTTTTTTTTGTGTGAATCAGTTAAAATGGTGACGATTCCGGTAAATACTTCTAAGCAAACTGTCTAATTTTGGTAAAACTGTTAAAATACACAATGATAGTTCCCAGAAATGATTAAGAACGTGTAAGAAACACCTCAAGTACACGTAAATATATTCTTACTACATTTACTGTCGTATTCAATGACCGAGGTTTCCAGTGGAAAGCTGTGAAATGACAAAAATACTGGTAACATTTACAACTAAGGCTACTTCCGGTGGCGTTTTCACGGGACTGTGCTTTCAAATATTAAGAATTCATGCTTACAGAGCTCAGAATTGGTGTCTAAAGCCTTGGAATGACGAGAATAGTGTTTATGTTTACAATTAAGGAGGATTGGCTTTGCCTTTTTTTGTGTGAATCAGTTAAAATGGTGACGATTCCAGTAAATAGTTCTAATCAAACTGTCGAATTGTGTTAAAAGTGTTAAAATACACAATGATAGTTCCCAGAAATAATTAAGTACGTGTAAGAAACACCACAAGTACACGTAAATAGATTCTTAGTACATTTACTGTCGCATTCAATCACGGAGGTTTCTGGTGGAAAGCTTTGAAATGACGAAAATACTGGTAATATTTACAACTCCGAGTACTTCCGGTGCCGTTTTCACGGGACTGTGCTTTCAAATATTAAGAGTTCATGCTTACAGAGCTCAGAATTGGTGTCTAAAGCCTTGGAATGACGAGAATAGTGTTTATGTTTATAATTAAGGAGGATTGGCATTGGCGTTTTTTTTGTGTGAATCAGTGAAAATGGTGACGATTCCGGTAAATAATTCTAAGCAAACTGTCTAATTTTTTTAAAACTCTTAAAATACACAATGATAGTTCCCAGAAATGATTAGGAACGTGTAAGAAACACCTCAAGTACACGTAAATAGATTCTTACTACATTTACTGTCGTATTCAATCACGGAGGTTTCCAGTGGAAAGCTGTGAAATGACAAAAATTCTGGAAACATTTACAACTCCGGCTACTTCGGGTGGCGTTTTCACGGGACTGTGCTTTCAAATATTAAGAGTTCATGCTTACAGAGCTCAGAATTGGTGTCTAAAGCCTTGAAATGATGAGAATAGTGTTTATGTTTACAATTAAGGAGGATTGGCTTTGGCGTTTTTTTGTGTGAATCAGTTAAATTGGTGACGATTACAGTAAATACTTCTAAGCAAACTGTCTAATTTAGGTAAAACTGTTAAAATACACAATGATAGTTCCCAGAAAAAATTAAGTACGTGTAAGAAACACCACAAGTACACGTAAATAGATTCTTAGTACATTTACTGTCGTATTCAATCACGGAGGTTTCTGGTAGAAAGCTGTGAAATGACGAAAATACTGGTAATATTTACAACTGCTGGTACTTCCAGGGCCGTTTTCACGGGACGGTGCTTTCAAATATTAATAGTTAATGCTAACAGAGCTCAGAATTGGTGTCTAAAGCCTGGAATGACAAGAATAGTGTTTTTGTTTAGTATTAAGGAGGATTGGCTTTGGCGTTTTTTTTGTGTGAATCAGTTAAAATGGTGACGATTCCGGTAAATAATTCTAAGCAAACTGTCTAATTTTGTTAAAACTCTTAAAATACACAATGATAGTTCCCAGAAATGATTAAGAACATGTAAGAAACACCTCAAGTACACGTAAATAGATTCTTACTACATTTACTGTCGTATTCAATCACGGAAGTTTCCAGTGGAAAGCTGTGAAATGACGAAAATACTGGTAATATATACAACTCCGGGTACTTCCGGTTGCGTTTTCACGGGACTGTGTTTTCAAATATTAAGAGTTCATGCTTACAGAGCTCAGAATTGTTTTCTAAAGCCATGGAATGACGAGAATAGTGTTTTGTTTACTATTAAGGACGATTGGCTTTGGCGTTTTTTTTTGTGTGAATCAGATGAAATGGTGACGATTCCATTAAATAATTCTAAGCAAACTCTCTAATTTTGGTAAAACTGTTAAAATACACAATGATAGTTCCCAGAAATGATTAGGAACGTGTAAGAAACACCTCAAGTACACGTAAATAGATTCTTACTACATTTACTGTCGTATTCAATCACGGAGGTTTCCAGTGGAAAGCTGTGAAATGACAAAAATTCTGGTAACATTTACAACTCCGGCTACTTCGGGTGGCGTTTTCACGGGACTGTGCTTTCAAATATTAAGAGTTCATGCTTACAGAGCTCAGAATTGGTGTCTAAAGCCTTGGAATGACGAGAATAGTGTTTATGTTTACAATTAAGGAGGATTGGCTTTGTCGTTTTTTTGTGTGAATCAGTTAAATTGGTGACGATTCCAGATAAATACTTCTAAGCAAACTGTCTAATTGTGTTAAAACTGTTAAAATACACAATGAGAGTTCCCAGAAATGATTAAGAACGTGTAATAAACACCTCAAGTACACGTAAATAGATTCTTACTACATTTACTGTCGAATTCAATCACAGAGGTTTCCCGTGTAAAGCTGTGAAATGACGAAAATACTGGTAATATTTACAACTCCGGGTACTTCGGGTGGCGTTTTCACGGGACTGTGCTTTCCATTATTAAGAGTTCATGTTTACAGAGCTCAGAAGTGGTGTCTAAAGCCTTGGAATGACGAGAATAGTGTTTATGTTTACAATTAAGGAGGATTGGGTTCGGCGTTTTTTTTTTTTTTTTTTTAGTCAGTTAAAATGGTGACGGTTTCAGTAAATACTTCTAAGCAAACTGCCTAATTTTGGTAAAACTGTTAAAATACACAATGAGAGTTCCCAGAAATGATTAAGAACGTGTAATACACACCTCAAGTACACGTAAATAGATTCTTACTACATTTACTGTCGAATTCAATCACAGAGGTTTCCCGTGGAAAGGTGTGAAATGACGAAAATACTGGTAATGTTTACAAGTCCGGGTACTTCCGGTGGCGTTTTTACGGTTCTGTGCTTTCAATTATTAAGAGTTCCTATTTACAGAGCTCAGAATTGGTGTCTAAAGCCTTGGAATCACGAGAATAGTTTTTATGTTTACAATTTAGGAGGATTGGCTTTGGCGTTTTTTTTTGTGAATCAGTTAAAATGGTGACGGTTTCAGTAAATACTTCTAAGCAAACTGTCTAATTTTGGTAAAACTGATAATACAGAATGAGAGTTCCCAGAAATGATTAAAAACGTGGAAGAAACACTTCAAGTACACATAAACAGATTTTAACTACATTTACTATGGAATTCAATCACGGAGGTTTCCAGTGGAAAGCTGTGAAATGACGAAAATACTGGTAATGTTTACAAGTCCGGGTACTTCGGGTGGTGTTTTCACGGGACTGTGCTTTCAATTATTAAGAGTTCATGTTTACAGAGCTCAGAATTGGTGTGTAAAGCCTTGGAATGACGAGAATAGTGTTTATGTTTACAATTAAGGAGGATTAGGTTCGGCGTTTTTGTGTGTGATTCAGTTAAAATGGTGACGGTTCTAGTGAATACTTCTATGCAAAATGTCTAATTTTGCTAAAAATGTTAAAATACACAATGAGAGTGCCCAGAAATGATTAAGAACGTGTAATAAACACCTCAAGTACACGTAAATAGATTCTTACTACATTTACTGTCGAATTCAATCACAGACATTTCCCGTGGAAAGCTGTGGAATGACAAAAATACCGGTAATGTTTACAAGTCCGGGTACTTCCGGTGGCGTTTTCATGGTTCTGTGCTTTCAATTATTAAGAGTTCATGTTTACAGAGCTCAGAATTGGTGTCTAAAGCCTTGGAATGACGAGAATAGTGTTTATGTTTACAATTAAGGAGGATTAGGTTCGGCGTTTTTTTTTTTTTTTTTTAGTCAGTTAAAATGGTGACGGTTCTAGTAAATACTTCTAAGCAAACTGCCTAATTTTGGTAAAACTGTTAAAATACACAATGAGAGTTCCCAGAAATGATTAAGAACGTGTAATAAACACCTCAAGTACACGTAAATAGATTCTTACTACATATACTGTCGAATTCAATTACAGAGGTTTCCCCTGTAAAGCTGTGAAATGACGAAAATACTGGTAATGTTTATAAATCCGGGTACTTCGGGTGGCTTTTTCACGTGACTGTGCTTTCAATTATTAAGAGTTCATGTTTACAGAGCTCAGAATTGGTGTGTAAAGCCTTGGAATGACGAGAATAGTGTTTATGTTTACAATTAAGGCGTATTGGGTTCCGCATTTTTGTGTGTGATTCAGTTAAAATGGTGACCGTTCTAGTGAATACTTCTAAGCAAACTGCCTAATTTTGGTAAAACTGTTAAAATACACAATGAGAGTTCCCAGAAATGATTAAGAACGTGGAAGAAACACTTCAAGTACACCTAAATAGATTCTTACTACATTTACTGTCGAATTCAATCAGAGGTTTCCCGTGGAAAGCTGTGGAATGACGAAAATACTGGTAATGGTTACAAGTCCGGGTACTTCCGGTGGCGTTTTCATGGTTCTGTGCTTTCAGTTATTAAGAGTTCATGTTTACAGAGCTCAGAATTGGTGTCTAAAGCCTTGGAATGACGAGAATAGTTTTTATGTTTACAATTTAGGAGGATTGGCTTTGGCGTTTTTTTTGTGTGAATCAGTTAAAATGGTGGCGGTTCCAGTAAATAGTTCTAAGCAAACTGTCTAATTTTGGTAAAACTGTTAAAATACACAATGAGAGTTCCCAGAAATGATTAAGAACGTGGAAGAAACCCCTCAAGTACACGTAAATAGATTCTTACTACATTTACTGTCGAATTCAATTACAGAGGTTTCCCGTGTAAAGCTGTGAAATGACGAAAATACTGGTAATGTTTATAAATCCGGGTACTTCGGGTGGCGTTTTCACGGGACTGTGCTTTCAATTATTAAGAGTTCATGTTTACAGAGCTCAGAGTAGGTGTCTAAAGCCTTGGAATGGCGAGAATAGTGTTTATGTTTACAATTTAGGAGGTTTGGCTTTGGCGTGTTTTGTGTGAATCAGTTAAAATGGTGACAGTTCCGGTAAATACTTCTATGCAAAATGTCTA
Source organism: Myotis daubentonii (assembly GCF_963259705.1). Lineage (NCBI taxonomy): Eukaryota > Metazoa > Chordata > Mammalia > Chiroptera > Vespertilionidae > Myotis > Myotis daubentonii. Next base: position 51,679 of record NW_026775461.1, read on the forward strand.
ATTTTGCTAAAACTGTTAAAATACACAATGACAGTGCCCAGAAATGATTAATTATGTGTAAGAAACACCTCAAGTACACGTAAATTGATTCTTACTATATTTACTGTCGAATTCAATCACGGAGGTTTCCAGTGGAAAGCTGTGAAATGACGAAAATAACTGGTAATGTTTACAAGTCCGGGTACTTCGGGTGGCGTTTTCACGGGACTGTGCTTTCAATTATTAAGAGTTCATGTTTACAGAGCTCAGAATTGGTGTGTAAAGCCTTGGAATGACGAGAATAGTGTTTATGTTTACAATTAAGGAGGATTGGGTTCGGCGTTTTTTGTGTGAATCAGTTAAAATGGTGACGGTTCTAGTAAATACTTCTCAGCAAACTGCCTAATTTTGGTAAAACTGTTAAAATACACAATGAGAGTTCCCAGAAATGATTAAGAACGTGTAATAAACACCTCAAGTACACGTAAATAGATTCTTACTAAATTAACTGTCGAATTCAATCATGGAGGTTTCCCGTGGAAAGCCATGAAATGACGAAAATACTGGTAATATTTACAACTCCGGGTACTTCGGGTGGGGTTTTCACGGGACTGTGCTTTCAATTATTAAGAGTTCATGTTTACAGAGCTCAGAATTGGCGTGTAAAGCCTTGGAATGACGAGAATAGTGTTTATGTTTACAATTAAGGAGGATTGGGTCCGGCGCTTTTGTGTGTGATTCAGTTAAAATGGTGACGGTTCTAGTGAATACTTCTAAGCAAACTGCCAAATTTTGGTAAAACTGTTAATATACACAATGAGAGTTCCCAGAAATGATTAAGAACGTGTAATAAACACCTCAAGTACACGTAAATAGATTCTTACTACATATACTGTCGAATTCAATTACAGAGGTTTCCCCTGTAAAGCTGTGAAATGACGAAAATACTGGTAATGTTTATAAATCCGGGTACTTCGGGTGGAGTTTTCACGGGACTGTGCTTTCAATTATTAAGAGTTCATGTTTACAGAGCTCAGAATTGGTGTCTAAAGCCTTGGAATGACGAGAATAGTGTTTATGTTTACAATATAGGAGGATTGGGTTCCGCGTTTTTTTGTGTGAATCAGTTAAAATGGTGACGGTTTCAGTAAATACTTCTAAGCAAACTGTCTAATTTTGGTAAAACTGATAAAATACACAATGAGAGTTCCCAGAAATGATTAAAAACGTGGAAGAAACACTTCAAGTACACGTAAACAGATTTTAACTACATTTACTGTCGAATTCAATCACGGAGGTTTCCAGTGGAATGCTGTGAAATGACGAAAATACTGGTAATGTTTACAAATACGGGTACTTCCGGTGGCGTTTTTACGGTTCTGTGCTTTCAATTATTAAGAGTTCCTGTTTACAGAGCTCAGAATTGGTGTCTAAAGCCTTGGAATCACGAGAATAGTGTTTATGTTTACAATTTAGGAGGATTGGCTTTGGCGTTTTTTTTTGTGAATCAGTTAAAATGGTGACGGTTTCAGTAAATACTTCTAAGCAAACTGCCTACTTTTGCTAAAACTGTTAAAATACACAATGATAGTTTCCAGAAATGATTAAAAACATGGAAGAAACACTTCAAGTACACGTAAACAGATTCTTACTACATTTAATGTCGTATTCAATCACGGAGGTTTCCAGGGGAAAGCTGTGGAATGACGAAAATGCTCTTAATGTTTACAAGTCCGGGTACTTCCGGTGGCGTTTTCACGGTTCTGTGCTTTCAATTATTAAGAGTTCATGTTTACAGAGCTCAGAATTGGTGTCTAAAGCCTTGGAATGGCGAGAATAGTGTTTATGTTTACAATTTAGGTGGTTTGGCTTTGGCGCGTTTTGTGTGAATCAGTTGAAATGGTGACGGTTCCGGTAAATACTTCTATGCAAAATGTCTAATTTTGCTAAAAATGTTAAAATACACAATGAGAGTGCCCAGAAATGATTAAGAACGTGTAATAAACACCTCAAGTACACGTAAATAGATTCTTACTACATTTACTGTCGAATTCAATCACAGAGGTTTCCCGTGGAAAGCAGTGAAATGACGAAAATACTGGTAATGTTTACAAGTGCGGGTACTTCCGGTGGCGTTTTTACGGTTCTGTGCTTTCAATTATTAAGAGTTCCTGTTTACAGAGCTCAGAATTGGTGTCTAAAGCCTTGGAATCACGAGAATAGTGTTTATGTTTACAATTTAGGAGGATTGGCTTTGGCGTTTTTTTTTATGAATCAGTTAAAATGGTGACGGTTTCAGTAAATACTTCTAAGCAAACTGCCTACTTTTGCTAAAACTGTTAAAATACACAATGATAGTTTCCAGAAATGATTAAAAACATGGAAGAAACACTTCAAGTACACGTAAACAGATTCTTACTACATTTAATGTCGTATTCAATCACAGAGGTTTCCAGGGGAAAGCTGTGGAATGACGAAAATGCTCTTAATGTTTACAAGTCCGGGTACTTCGGGTGGCGTTTTCACGGGACTGTGCTTTCAATTATTAAGAGTTCATGTTTACAGAGCTCAGAATTGGTGTCTAAAGCCTTGGAATGGCGAGAATAGTGTTTATGTTTACAATTTAGGAGGTTTGGCTTTGGCGTGTTTTGTGTGAATCAGTTGAAATGGTGACGGTTCCGGTAAACACTTCTATGCAAAATGTCTAATTTTGCTAAAAATGTTAAAATACACAATGAGAGTGCCCAGAAATGATTAAGAACGTGTAATAAACACCTCAAGTACACGTAAATAGACTCTTACTACATTTACTGTCGAATTCAATTACAGAGGTTTCCCGTGGAAAGCTGTGAAATGACGAAAATACTGGTAATGTTTACAAGTCCGGGTACTTCCGGTGGCGTTTTTAAGGTTCTGTGCTTTCAATTATTAAGAGTTCCTGTTTACAGAGCTCAGAATTGGTGTCAAAAGCCTTGGAATCACGAGAATAGTTTTTATGTTTACAATTTAGAAGGTTTGGCTTTGGCGTTTTTTTTTTTGTGAATCAGTTAAAATGGTGACGGTTTCAGTAAATACTTCTAAGCAAACTGTCTAATTTTGGTAAAACTGATAATACACAATGAGAGTTCCCAGAAATGATTAAGAACGTGTAATAAACACCTCAAGTACATGTAAATAGATTCTTACTACATTTACTGTCGAATTCAATCACAGAGGTTTCCCGTGGAAAGCTGTGAAATGACGAAAATACTGGTAATGTTTATAAATCCGGGTACTTCGGGTGGCGTTTTCACGGGACTGTGCTTTCAATTATTAAGAGTTCATGTTTACAGAGCTCAAAGTAGGTGTCTAAAGCCTTGGAATGACGAGAATAGTGTTTATGTTTACAATATAGGAGGATTGGGTTCGGCGTTTTTTTTTTTGTGATTCAGTTAAAATGGTGACGGTTCTAGTAAATACTTCTAAGCAAACTGCCTCATTTTGCTAAAACTGTTAAAATACACAATGATAGTTTCCAGAAATGATTAAAAACATGGAAGAAACACTTCAAGTACACGTAAACAGATTCTTACTACATTTAATGTCGTATTCAATCACGGAGGTTTCCAGGGGAAAGCTGTGGAATGACGAAAATACTCTTAATGTTTACAAGTCTGGGTACTTCCGGTGGCGTTTTTACGGTTCTGTGCTTTCAATTATTAAGAGTTCATGTTTACAGAGCTCAGAATTGGTGTCTAAAGCCTTGGAATGGCGAGAATAGTTTTTATGTTTACAATTTAGGAGGATTGGCTTTGGCGTTTTTTGTGTGTGTATCATTTAAAATGGTGACGGTTTCAGTAAATACTTCTAAGCAAACTGTCTAATTTTGGTAAAACTGATAATACACAATGAGAGTTCCCAGAAATGATTAAGAACGTGTAATAAACACCTCAAGTACACGTAAATAGATTCTTACTAAATTAACTGTCGAATTCAATCATGGAAGTTTCCCGTGGAAAGCCATGAAATGACGAAAATACTGGTAATATTTACAACTCCGGGTACTTGAGGTGGCGTTTTCACGGGACTGTGCTTTCAATTATTAAGAGTTCATGTTTACAGAGCTCAGAATTGGTGTGTAAAGCCTTGGAATGGCGAGAATAGTGTTTATGTTTAAAATTAAGGAGGATTGGGTTCGGGGTTTTGTGTGTGATTCAGTTAAAATGGTGACGGTTCTAGTGAATACTTCTAAGCAAACTGCCTAATTTTGGTAAAACTGTTAAAATACACAATGAGAGTTCCCAGAAATGATTAAGAACGTGGAAGAAACACTTCAAGTACACCTAAATAGATTCTTACTACATTTACTGTCGAATTCAATCACAGAGGTTTCCCGTGTAAAGCTGTGAAATGACGAAAATACTGGTAATGTTTATAAATCCGGGTACTTCGGGTGGCGTTTCACGGGACTGTGCTTTCAGTTATTAAGAGTTCATGTTTACAGAGCTCAGAATTGGTGTCTAAAGCCTTGGAATGGCGAGAATAGTGTTTATGTTTACAATTTAGGTGGTTTGGCTTTGGCGCGTTTTGTGTGAATCAGTTGAAATGGTGACGGTTCCGGTAAATACTTCTATGCAAAATGTCTAATTTTGCTAAAAATGTTAAAATACACAATGAGAGTGCCCAGAAATGATTAAGAACGTGTAATAAACACCTCAAGTACACGTAAATAGATTCTTACTACATTTACTGTCGAATTCAATCACAGAGGTTTCCCGTGGAAAGCTGTGAAATGACGAAAATACTGGTAATGTTTACAAGTCCGGGTACTTCCGGTGGCGTTTTTAAGGTTCTGTGCTTTCAATTATTAAGAGTTCCTGTTTACAGAGCTCAGAATTGGTGTCAAAAGCCTTGGAATCACGAGAATAGTTTTTATGTTTACAATTTAGAAGGATTGGCTTTGGCGTTTTTTTTGTGTGTGAATCAGTTAAAATGGTGACGGTTTCAGTAAATACTTCTAAGCAAACTGTCTAATTTTGGTAAAACTGATAATACAAAATGAGAGTTCCCAGAAATGATTAAAAACGTGGAAGAAACACTTCAAGTACACATAAACAGATTTTAACTACATTTACTGTCGAATTCAATCACTGAGGTTTCCAGTGGAAAGCTGTGAAATGACGAAAATACTGGTAATGTTTACAAGTCCGGGTACTTCCGGTGGCGTTTTTAAGGTTCTGTGCTTTCAATTATTAAGAGTTCCTGTTTACAGAGCTCAGAATTGGTGTCAAACCCTTGGAATCACGAGAATAGTTTTTATGTTTACAATTTAGAAGGATTGGCTTTGGCGTTTTTTTTTTTTGTGAATCAGTTAAAATGGTGACGGTTTCAGTAAATACTTCTAAGCAAACTGTCTAATTTTGGTAAAACTGATAATACAAAATGAGAGTTCCCAGAAATGATTAAAAACGTGGAAGAAACACTTCAAGTACACATAAACAGATTTTAACTACATTTACTGTCGAATTCAATCACTGAGGTTTCCAGTGGAAAGCTGTGAAATGACGAAAATACTGGTAATGTTTACAAGTCCGGGTATTTCGGGTGGCGTTTTCTACGGGACTGTGCTTTCAATTATTAAGAGTTCATGTTTACAGAGCTCAGAATTGGTGTGTAAAGCCTTGGAATGACGAGAATAGTGTTTATGTTTACAATTAAGGAGGATTGGGTTCGGCGTTTTTGTGTGTGAATCAGTTAAAATGGTGACGGTTCTAGTAAATACTTCTCAGCAAATTGCCTAATTTTGGTAAAACTGTTAAAATACACAATGAGAGTTCCCAGAAATGATTAAGAACGTGTAATAAACACCTCAAGTACATGTAAATAGATTCTTACTACATTTACTGTCGAATTCAATCACAGAGGTTTCCCGTGGAAAGCTGTGAAATGACGAAAATACTGGTAATGTTTATAAATCCGGGTACTTCGGGTGGCGTTTTCACGGGACTGTGCTTTCAATTATTAAGAGTTCATGTTTACAGAGCTCAAAGTAGGTGTCTAAAGCCTTGGAATGACGAGAATAGTGTTTATGTTTACAATATAGGAGGATTGGGTTCGGCGTTTTTTTTTTTGTGATTCAGTTAAAATGGTGACGGTTCTAGTAAATACTTCTAAGCAAACTGCCTCATTTTGCTAAAACTGTTAAAATACACAATGATAGTTTCCAGAAATGATTAAAAACATGGAAGAAACACTTCAAGTACACGTAAACAGATTCTTACTACATTTAATGTCGTATTCAATCACGGAGGTTTCCAGGGGAAAGCTGTGGAATGACGAAAATACTCTTAATGTTTACAAGTCTGGGTACTTCCGGTGGCGTTTTTACGGTTCTGTGCTTTCAATTATTAAGAGTTCATGTTTACAGAGCTCAGAATTGGTGTCTAAAGCCTTGGAATGGCGAGAATAGTTTTTATGTTTACAATTTAGGAGGATTGGCTTTGGCGTTTTTTGTGTGTGTATCATTTAAAATGGTGACGGTTTCAGTAAATACTTCTAAGCAAACTGTCTAATTTTGGTAAAACTGATAATACACAATGAGAGTTCCCAGAAATGATTAAGAACGTGTAATAAACACCTCAAGTACACGTAAATAGATTCTTACTAAATTAACTGTCGAATTCAATCATGGAGGTTTCCCGTGGAAAGCCATGAAATGACGAAAATACTGGTAATATTTACAACTCCGGGTACTTGAGGTGGCGTTTTCACGGGACTGTGCTTTCAATTATTAAGAGTTCATGTTTACAGAGCTCAGAATTGGTGTGTAAAGCCTTGGAATGGCGAGAATAATGTTTATGTTTAAAATTAAGGAGGATTGGGTTCGGGGTTTTGTGTGTGATTCAGTTAAAATGGTGACGGTTCTAGTGAATACTTCTAAGCAAACTGCCTAATTTTGGTAAAACTGTTAAAATACACAATGAGAGTTCCCAGAAATGATTAAGAACGTGGAAGAAACACTTCAAGTACACCTAAATAGATTCTTACTACATTTACTGTCGAATTCAATCACAGAGGTTTCCCGTGTAAAGCTGTGAAATGACGAAAATACTGGTAATGTTTATAAATCCGGGTACTTCGGGTGGCGTTTCACGGGACTGTGCTTTCAGTTATTAAGAGTTCATGTTTACAGAGCTCAGAATTGGTGTCTAAAGCCTTGGAATGGCGAGAATAGTGTTTATGTTTACAATTTAGGTGGTTTGGCTTTGGCGCGTTTTGTGTGAATCAGTTGAAATGGTGACGGTTCCGGTAAATACTTCTATGCAAAATGTCTAATTTTGCTAAAAATGTTAAAATACACAATGTGAGTGCCCAGAAATGATTAAGAACGTGTAATAAACACCTCAAGTACACGTAAATAGATTCTTACTACATTTACTGTCGAATTCAATCACAGAGGTTTCCCGTGGAAAGCTGTGAAATGACGAAAATACTGGTAATGTTTACAAGTCCGGGTACTTCCGGTGGCGTTTTTAAGGTTCTGTGCTTTCAATTATTAAGAGTTCCTGTTTACAGAGCTCAGAATTGGTGTCAAAAGCCTTGGAATCACGAGAATAGTTTTTATGTTTACAATTTAGAAGGATTGGCTTTGGCGTTTTTTTTGTGTGTGAATCAGTTAAAATGGTGACGGTTTCAGTAAATACTTCTAAGCAAACTGTCTAATTTTGGTAAAACTGATAATACAAAATGAGAGTTCCCAGAAATGATTAAAAACGTGGAAGAAACACTTCAAGTACACATAAACAGATTTTAACTACATTTACTGTCGAATTCAATCACTGAGGTTTCCAGTGGAAAGCTGTGAAATGACGAAAATACTGGTAATGTTTACAAGTCCGGGTACTTCCGGTGGCGTTTTTAAGGTTCTGTGCTTTCAATTATTAAGAGTTCCTGTTTACAGAGCTCAGAATTGGTGTCAAAAGCCTTGGAATCACGAGAATAGTTTTTATGTTTACAATTTAGAAGGATTGGCTTTGGCGTTTTTTTTTTTGTGAATCAGTTAAAATGGTGACGGTTTCAGTAAATACTTCTAAGCAAACTGTCTAATTTTGGTAAAACTGATAATACAAAATGAGAGTTCCCAGAAATGATTAAAAACGTGGAAGAAACACTTCAAGTACACATAAACAGATTTTAACTACATTTACTGTCGAATTCAATCACTGAGGTTTCCAGTGGAAAGCTGTGAAATGACGAAAATACTGGTAATGTTTACAAGTCCGGGTATTTCGGGTGGCGTTTTCTACGGGACTGTGCTTTCAATTATTAAGAGTTCATGTTTACAGAGCTCAGAATTGGTGTGTAAAGCCTTGGAATGACAAGAATAGTGTTTATGTTTACAATTAAGGAGGATTGGGTTCGGCGTTTTTGTGTGTGAATCAGTTAAAATGGTGACGGTTCTAGTAAATACTTCTCAGCAAATTGCCTAATTTTGGTAAAACTGTTAAAATACACAATGAGAGTTCCCAGAAATGATTAAGAACGTGTAATAAACACCTCAAGTACATGTAAATAGATTCTTACTACATTTACTGTCGAATTCAATCACAGAGGTTTCCCGTGGAAAGCTGTGAAATGACGAAAATACTGGTAATGTTTATAAATCCGGGTACTTCGGGTGGCGTTTTCACGGGACTGTGCTTTCAATTATTAAGAGTTCATGTTTACAGAGCTCAAAGTAGGTGTCTAAAGCCTTGGAATGACGAGAATAGTGTTTATGTTTACAATATAGGAGGATTGGGTTCGGCGTTTTTTTTTTTTGTGATTCAGTTAAAATGGTGACGGTTCTAGTAAATACTTCTAAGCAAACTGCCTCATTTTGCTAAAACTGTTAAAATACACAATGATAGTTTCCAGAAATGATTAAAAACATGGAAGAAACACTTCAAGTACACGTAAACAGATTCTTACTACATTTAATGTCGTATTCAATCACGGAGGTTTCCAGGGGAAAGCTGTGGAATGACGAAAATACTCTTAATGTTTACAAGTCTGGGTACTTCCGGTGGCGTTTTTACGGTTCTGTGCTTTCAATTATTAAGAGTTCATGTTTACAGAGCTCAGAATTGGTGTCTAAAGCCTTGGAATGGCGAGAATAGTTTTTATGTTTACAATTTAGGAGGATTGGCTTTGGCGTTTTTTGTGTGTGTATCATTTAAAATGGTGACGGTTTCAGTAAATACTTCTAAGCAAACTGTCTAATTTTGGTAAAACTGATAATACACAATGAGAGTTCCCAGAAATGATTAAGAACGTGTAATAAACACCTCAAGTACACGTAAATAGATTCTTACTAAATTAACTGTCGAATTCAATCATGGAGGTTTCCCGTGGAAAGCCATGAAATGACGAAAATACTGGTAATATTTACAACTCCGGGTACTTGAGGTGGCGTTTTCACGGGACTGTGCTTTCAATTATTAAGAGTTCATGTTTACAGAGCTCAGAATTGGTGTGTAAAGCCTTGGAATGCCGAGAATAGTGTTTATGTTTACAATTAAGGAGGATTGGGTTCGGCGTTTTTGTGTGTGAATCAGTTAAAATTGTGACGGTTCTAGTAAATACTTCTCAGCAAACTGCCTAATTTTGGTAAAACTGTTAAAATACACAATGAGACTTCCCAGAAATGATTAAGAACGTGTAATAAACACCTCAAGTACACGTAAATAGATTCTTACTACATTTACTGTCGAATTCAATCACAGAGGTTTCCCGTGGAAAGCTGTCGAATGACGAAAATACTCGTACTGTTTACAAGTCCGGGTACTTCGGGTGGCGTTTTCACGGGACTGTGCTTTCAATTATTAAGAGTTCATGTTTACAGAGCTCAGAGTAGGTGTCTAAAGCCTTGGAATGACGAGAATAGTGTTTATGTTTACAATATAGGAGGATTGGTTTCGGTGTTTTTTTTTTTTTGTGATTCAGTTAAAATGGTGAAGGTTCTAGTAAATACTTCTAAGCAAACTGCCTCATTTTGCTAAAACTGTTAAAATACACAATGATAGTTTCCAGAAATAATTAAAAACATGGAAGAAACACTTCAAGTACACGTAAACAGATTCTTACTACATTTAATGTCGTATTCAATCGCGGAGGTTTCCAGGGGAAAGCTGTGGAATGACGAAAATACTCTTAATGTTTACAAGTCCGGGTACTTCCGGTGGCGTTTTCACGGTTCTGTGCTTTCAATTATTAAGAGTTCATGTTTACAGAGCTCAGAATTGGTGTCTAAAGCCTTGGAATGGCGAGAATAGTGTTTATGTTTACAATTTAGGTGGTTTGGCTTTGGCGTGTTTTGTGTGAATCAGTTGAAATGGTGACGGTTCCGGTAAATACTTCTATGCAAAATGTCTAATTTTGCTAAAAATGTTAAAATACACAATGAGAGTGCCCAGAAATGATTAAGAACGTGTAATAAACACCTCAAGTACACGTAAATAGATTCTTACTACATTTACTGTCGAATTCAATCACAGAGGTTTCCCGTGGAAAGCTGTGAAATGACGAAAATACTGGTAATGTTTACAAGTCCGGGTACTTCCGGTGGCGTTTTTAAGGTTCTGTGCTTTCAATTATTAAGAGTTCCTGTTTACAGAGCTCAGAATTGGTGTCAAAAGCCTTGGAATCACGAGAATAGTTTTTATGTTTACAATTTAGAAGGATTGGCTTTGGCGTTTTTTTTTTGTGAATCAGTTAAATGGTGACGGTTTCAGTAAATACTTCTAAGCAAACTGTCTAATTTTGGTAAAACTGATAATACAAAATGAGAGTTCCCAGAAATGATTAAAAACGTGGAAGAAACACTTCAAGTACACATAAACAGATTTTAACTACATTTACTGTCGAATTGAATCACGGAGGTTTCCAGTGGAAAGCTGTGAAATGACGAAAATACTGGTAATGTTTACAAGTCCGGGTACTTCGGGTGGCGTTTTCACGGGACTGTGCTTTCAATTATTAAGAGTTCATGTTTACAGAGCTCAGAATTGGTGTGTAAAGCCTTGGAATGCCGAGAATAGTGTTTATGTTTACAATTAAGGAGGATTGGGTTCGGCGTTTTTGTGTGTGAATCAGTTAAAATTGTGACGGTTCTAGTAAATACTTCTCAGCAAACTGCCTAATTTTGGTAAAACTGTTAAAATACACAATGAGACTTCCCAGAAATGATTAAGAACGTGTAATAAACACCTCAAGTACACGTAAATAGATTCTTACTACATTTACTGTCGAATTCAATCACAGAGGTTTCCCGTGGAAAGCTGTGGAATGACGAAAATACTCGTACTGTTTACAAGTCCGGGTACTTCCGGTGGCGTTTTCATGGTTCTGTGCTTTCAATTATTAAGAGTTCATGTTTACAGAGCTCAGAATTGGTGTCCAAAGCCTTGGAATGACGAGGATAGTGTTTATGTTTACAATTAAGGAGGATTGGGTTCGGTGTTTTTGTGTGTGATTCAGTTAAAATGGTGACGGTTCTAGTAAATACTTCTAAGCAAACTGCCTAATTTTGGTAAAACTGTTAAAATACACAATGAGAGTTCCCAGAAATGATTAAGAACGTGTAATAAACACCTCAAGTACACGTAAATAGATTCTTACTACATTTACTGTCGAATTCAATTACAGAGGTTTCCCGTGTAAAGCTGTGAAATGACGAAAATACTGGTAATGTTTATAAATCCGGGTACTTCGGGTGGCGTTTTCACGGGACTGTGCTTTCAATTATTAAGAGTTCATGTTTACAGAGCTCAAAGTAGGTGTCTAAAGCCTTGGAATGAAGAGAATATTGTTTATGTTTACAATATAGGAGGATTGGGTTCGGCGTTTTTTTTTTTGTGATTCAGTTAAAATGGTGACGGTTCTAGTAAATACTTCTAAGCAAACTGCCTCATTTTGCTAAAACTGTTAAAATACACAATGATAGTTTCCAGAAATGATTAAAAACATGGAAGAAACACTTCAAGTACACGTAAACAGATTCTTACTACATTTAATGTCGTATTCAATCGCGGAGGTTTCCAGGGGAAAGCTGTGGAATGACGAAAATACTCTTAATGTTTACAAGTCCGGGTACTTCCGGTGGCGTTTTTACGGTTCTGTGCTTTCAATTATTAAGAGTTCATGTTTACAGAGCTCAGAATTGGTGTCTAAAGCCTTGGAATGGCGAGAATAGTTTTTATGTTTACAATTTAGGAGGATTGGCTTTGGCGTTTTTTTTTTTGTGTATCATTTAAAATGGTGACGGTTTCAGTAAATACTTCTAAGCAAACTGTCTAATTTTGGTAAAACTGATAATACACAATGAGAGTTCCCAGAAATGATTAAGAACGTGTAATAAACACCTCAAGTACACGTAAATAGATTCTTACTAAATTAACTGTCGAATTCAATCATGGAGGTTTCCCGTGGAAAGCCATGAAATGACGAAAATACTGGTAATATTTACAACTCCGGGTACTTGAGGTGGCGTTTTCACGGGACTGTGCTTTCAATTATTAAGAGTTCATGTTTACAGAGCTCAGAATTGGTGTGTAAAGCCTTGGAATGGCGAGAATAGTGTTTATGTTTAAAATTAAGGAGGATTGGGTTCGGGGTTTTGTGTGTGATTCAGTTAAAATGGTGATGGTTCTAGTGAATACTTCTAAGCAAACTGCCTAATTTTGGTAAAACTGTTAAAATACACAATGAGAGTTCCCAGAAATGATTAAGAACGTGGAAGAAACACTTCAAGTACACCTAAATAGATTCTTACTACATTTACTGTCGAATTCAATCACAGAGGTTTCCCGTGGAAAGCTGTGAAATGACGAAAATACTGGTAATGTTTATAAATCCGGGTACTTCGGGTGGCGTTTTCACGGGACTGTGCTTTCAATTATTAAGAGTTCATGTTTACAGAGCTCAGAGTAGGTGTCTAAAGCCTTGGAATGACGAGAATCGTGTTTATGTTTACAATATAGGAGGATTGGTTTCGGTGTTTTTTTTTTTTGTGATTCAGTTAAAATGGTGAAGGTTCTAGTAAATACTTCTAAGCAAACTGCCTCATTTTGCTAAAACTGTTAAAATACACAATGATAGTTTCCAGAAATAATTAAAAACATGGAAGAAACACTTCAAGTACACGTAAACAGATTCTTACTACATTTAATGTCGTATTCAATCGCGGAGGTTTCCAGGGGAAAGCTGTGGAATGACGAAAATACTCTTAATGTTTACAAGTCCGGGTACTTCCGGTGGCGTTTTCACGGTTCTGTGCTTTCAATTATTAAGAGTTCATGTTTACAGAGCTCAGAATTGGTGTCTAAAGCCTTGGAATGGCGAGAATAGTGTTTATGTTTACAATTTAGGTGGTTTGGCTTTGGCGTGTTTTGTGTGAATCAGTTGAAATGGTGACGGTTCCGGTAAATACTTCTATGCAAAATGTCTAATTTTGCTAAAAATGTTAAAATACACAATGAGAGTGCCCAGAAATGATTAAGAACGTGTAATAAACACCTCAAGTACACGTAAATAGATTCTTACTACATTTACTGTCGAATTCAATCACAGAGGTTTCCCGTGGAAAGCTGTGAAATGACGAAAATACTGGTAATGTTTACAAGTCCGGGTACTTCCGGTGGCGTTTTTAAGGTTCTGTGCTTTCAATTATTAAGAGTTCCTGTTTACAGAGCTCAGAATTGGTGTCAAAAGCCTTGGAATCACGAGAATAGTTTTTATGTTTACAATTTAGAAGGATTGGCTTTGGCGTTTTTTTTTTTGTGAATCAGTTAAATGGTGACGGTTTCAGTAAATACTTCTAAGCAAACTGTCTAATTTTGGTAAAACTGATAATACAAAATGAGAGTTCCCAGAAATGATTAAAAACGTGGAAGAAACACTTCAAGTACACATAAACAGATTTTAACTACATTTACTGTCGAATTGAATCACGGAGGTTTCCAGTGGAAAGCTGTGAAATGACGAAAATACTGGTAATGTTTACAAGTCCGGGTACTTCGGGTGGCGTTTTCACGGGACTGTGCTTTCAATTATTAAGAGTTCATGTTTACAGAGCTCAGAATTGGTGTGTAAAGCCTTGGAATGCCGAGAATAGTGTTTATGTTTACAATTAAGGAGGATTGGGTTCGGCGTTTTTGTGTGTGAATCAGTTAAAATTGTGACGGTTCTAGTAAATACTTCTCAGCAAACTGCCTAATTTTGGTAAAACTGTTAAAATACACAATGAGACTTCCCAGAAATGATTAAGAACGTGTAATAAACACCTCAAGTACACGTAAATAGATTCTTACTACATTTACTGTCGAATTCAATCACAGAGGTTTCCCGTGGAAAGCTGTGGAATGACGAAAATACTCGTACTGTTTACAAGTCCGGGTACTTCCGGTGGCGTTTTCATGGTTCTGTGCTTTCAATTATTAAGAGTTCATGTTTACAGAGCTCAGAATTGGTGTCCAAAGCCTTGGAATGACGAGGATAGTGTTTATGTTTACAATTAAGGAGGATTGGGTTCGGTGTTTTTGTGTGTGATTCAGTTAAAATGGTGACGGTTCTAGTAAATACTTCTAAGCAAACTGCCTAATTTAGTAAAACTGTTAAAATACACAATGAGAGTTCCCAGAAATGATTAAGAACGTGTAATAAACACCTCAAGTACACGTAAATAGATTCTTACTACATTTACTGTCGAATTCAATTACAGAGGTTTCCCGTGTAAAGCTGTGAAATGACGAAAATACTGGTAATGTTTATAAATCCGGGTACTTCGGGTGGCGTTTTCACGGGACTGTGCTTTCAATTATTAAGAGTTCATGTTTACAGAGCTCAAAGTAGGTGTCTAAAGCCTTGGAATGTCGAGAATAGTGTTTATGTTTACAATATAGGAGGATTGGGTTCGGCGTTTTTTTTTTTGTGATTCAGTTAAAATGGTGACGGTTCTAGTAAATACTTCTAAGCAAACTGCCTCATTTTGCTAAAACTGTTAAAATACACAATGATAGTTTCCAGAAATGATTAAAAACATGGAAGAAACACTTCAAGTACACGTAAACAGATTCTTACTACATTTAATGTCGTATTCAATCGCGGAGGTTTCCAGGGGAAAGCTGTGGAATGACGAAAATACTCTTAATGTTTACAAGTCCGGGTACTTCCGGTGGCGTTTTTACGGTTCTGTGCTTTCAATTATTAAGAGTTCATGTTTACAGAGCTCAGAATTGGTGTGTAAAGCCTTGGAATGGCGAGAATAGTGTTTATGTTTAAAATTAAGGAGGATTGGGTTCGGGGTTTTGTGTGTGATTCAGTTAAA